>NC_135411.1:21674399-21869399 GCF_051991245.1 Festucalex cinctus | reverse complement strand
GCTGAAAAAAAAAATATTAACTGTCATGCAAATTAAAAACAAATGTAGTGAATGATAAAAAATCCATCTATCATCCAAACCTTATCCTCTCAAGGATGGCAGTACTTTAAAGATGCCTGACATGTAAACGAGAGCAATGCTGTCACCTAGTGGCATTGTTGGTAAAATGAAAAGATACTCTTATCTGCTTGAAAAAAAAAAATTCATTTGTGTATGTACATTGCTTTAATTAAATATATTTCAGCCACGCAAGTTCCTGTGTAAACAAGTTATTTTTCCCTCCGTTTCACGGTTACACACTTTTTCTTAGTGCCGGGTTTACTTTTTTGTCATTCCGATTGAAATCACCCCAACTAAAACTCCCTAGTCAACTGTTTACACTTGCATGTCCATTCCGATCTGCCGTTTATGTGCGCCACTACACTAATCATAACAGCCCTTTTATAACCATGTAACCTGTGGCGATCAATGTAAACATTCATCAAGATGGACATGTTTATTTAGCACAGTAGTTGGGATTACTTTAACACTTGCATTAGTACAACAGCTTGATAGAAAGAAGTTACAAGTAGGTTCAAACAAGTTGTCCCGTCGTTCTGGCTGGATCTTGCCATTTTTCAAGTGCACACATTTCCATTCAGACAGAGCAGACCAGATGTAGCCTGGCTATTCCATTTGAATTGTTTACATGTTTGTTTGAAGTGGCAAAATGAATTTAATACCACGCATGTGAATTCAATTAAAAATCTATTCAGATTCTGCATTGTTATTTCAACTGAGGTGTTCACCTGTCGATGCAGCATTTACATTCCATGTGGCCATTTGACTTCATTCTCATCAGAATATAAGACTCCGGCAACTATTAGCTTTGTTAGTCTTTGGTGACATGATCACGAAAAAGTATTGTACCTTTGATTTCTTGAGCTAAAGTCTCAAATTTGCTGACTTGCACATGCACTTTTTTTTTTTTTTTAATCACATTTAGATCCCGAGGCTGCCAATCTGGAGAACTACCCCATCCACACCATCACAGGCCTGGTGAAACGCTGGCTCCGAGAGCTGCCTGACCCGCTCATGACCTTTTCTCTCTATAGTGACTTCCTGCATGCTGTGGGTGAGTCCGTATGAATGTAAAATGGTGTCTTGAGATAAGGGTTGAATTCATTCCATGACCACACTTATGACAAAATAGCACTACATTATTTTATCATTTCTATAACATACAGTAATGACATAATTAAATGCACTTCAAAAGAATTTTTATCACACTGCATCAACTGAATGGCATTTGCTCCTGCTCTTTCTGGTGTGCCTGCCTTGGCCACCCGGGGGCAGTGTAAGACAGGCAGATGGATACACTGTTCGTTTTAGACGTCACAACTCCTTTTGAGCTCATCAGTGTGACACTATTATTAGCCATTCTTTACATAAAGAATATATGACCGTCAGTACTGTTATATTGCTTTTCTAAATGTGCGACTGATTGTGAAGTCAGTTGAGTTCGCAACCACCATACATCAAAGCAAAATAAATAAATAAATAAATCGACCTAATGAACAATAGCTTGTATCTAAAAAAAACAAACTTAAGTCGAGTCACTCACATGTTAAGGCATCATTGTATTTGTCATGTTGCCAGCAAGTGTTTAAGAGTGAGCTAGAACTCATCAGCAAGTACAGTATGCATAACAGTGGCTTGGATCTTTCCGGCATTTGGTTTATTCATTTTTTTTTTCCTTTCGGACACATTACAGCTTACATAAATCACATCACATTATTTGCAACATTGACATCCGAAAGAAGGGCTGACGGGTAGAAGCCGAAGCTTATTTGTGTGCATTCCAGGCAGTTTTGGTCTGTCTCTTCTTCAGAACCTATAATGTGGAGAAAAAAAATCATAAGATTTGAACTGGTGGAGGTAGCACTTGACTTATCTACGCATATGATTGCATGTAAAAAATAAAAATTTAAAATAAAAAAAGTAAAAAAGAAAAGCGGCAGAAGATGTTTAAATTCCTTATTTGCTGCTATGGCTGTACTGTAGCAATTTCATGGGCTCTGAAAGCGTATTCCGAGCATACTTTTGATGTTCTGGAAGTTCATCGACCCTCTCGGTTGTTTGTTTGCAGAGTTTCCAGAGAGGGCTGAGAGAATACGGGCAGTGTACCAAAAGGTGGATGAACTTCCCCTGGCTAATTACAACACATTGGAGCGGCTCATCTTCCACCTTGTCCGGTAAAAAGACGTTTTATGTTACTCCTATCATTGTAAGAATTTGTATCCTGCGCCCAAGTTGAATGTGAACCAGACCTGCCCCATTTTCTTCACACCACCAGTATGTGTGCCCGCGGCGGCCTAATTTATATAACCCGTGTCTATTTTTTTCCCCCAAAAAGGGCATCTGTTAAACACACCTCAGCCAATACACAAAGGAATAAAAAAAATTACAAATTTGAAAAAGATTGCTTGCTGAACACAGAACCTGACAACATAATTAGTGAATGAGGCCCATTGTGAGTGTGTGTGTGTGTGTGTGTGTGTGTTTGATTCCAGGGTGGCCCATGAGGAAGATTACAACAAGATGACCCCAAGCTCCCTCGCCATCGTCTTCGCCCCATGCATCCTGCGTTCCCCAAACTCTGATGACCCCTTGCTCGGCATGAAGGACGTGGCCAAGACGACCACGTGAGTCACGCTCCGCACTACATATTATGATATACCCTACATGTGCTTGGGTTGCGCATTGACGTGCCTGTTTGCGTGTATTTATGCGTGCGTTCAGGTGCGTGGAGATCCTCATTTCAGAGCAGTTCAGGCGCTACAAGGAGAAGCTGCAAAACATCCAGGAGCTGGAGTATGCGGAGGCCTTGGCTGTCAATCAACTCAAGCTGAAGAGACAAAACACGGTAAGAACAATTTTAAAAGTAGATCAACAATATTACAGAAAAAAAATACACATTTGAAAAACAATGACAAAAAATAAATGTGAGTCAAAGGTACACACATTTTAGTAAAAGAAATATTGTGACAAGTCAAAAGATTAGGTATGTCTTGTATGTCTTCACTATCTAATGACAGCCAAAACAATAATGTGTAAAAATATAACTAAATAAGGGTGTGGGGGGGATAGGAGGGTTGTAAAAGTAGGTACAGTTATTTAAAAAAAAAAAAAAAAAAAAAAAAAAAGGGGGGAGCAACACAATACGTCACTTCATTTCACGGATGATGTAACACTACTCTAGGCTTACTATGATATGCCCCAGTATATAATAATACCAGAATATTAGACAAATTTTATACACAAACATTTGACCCAAGATATAAGAAAACAATACACAAATTTTGGGAGAATACACTATACTAAAAATACATTGAAAATAATACAACAGAAGCATGAGGCAAAACATATTATTTACCAAAATAAATAAATAAATAAATAAATAAAAGAGTATTTAGAAATACAGAGGACTTGTGCATATTCACAATTCTGTACCTGCGAAAACAACAAATCAATAATGTCAAACTGATTTGTATTTGGTAGTTATACATTTCCCATAATAGATAATAATAGATTTGATACACATCTGCGATATGATTCAAGCATGCAACAATTTTAAAATGTAACGATTTGATTCGGTTCCTTCAGCAGCAACTCGTGAGGTTCGTAATGTCATAGAATTGATGGCTTTTCTCTCGTCTCTCTGCAGATTGTGGAAAAACCATCTGAGCTGGAAATTCCCGACCAGACTGATTCGGATGAGAAAACGCTCATTGAAAGAATCAAGTCCATCAAGCAGGAAAAGTAAGAGCCGTTGGATTCGTGTGCATCATTTACTCCCTTTGTGGATATTTACAGTCAAGCCTGTGTGTATGTAACACCTCACTAGGTTGGACCTGGCCTGCAGGCTGCCCGATCTGGAGCAGGAGAACTCGGACAATGAGATCCTGGACTCATCGTCATCCATGAGCACGGAGAGTCTGGATGACCGTCTCGGCAGTCTGGACTCGGAAGGTCAGTAAGGAGGTAAGGTGGTCTAACCTTCCTCTCGGCCCTAAATGGCATACAAATCTTTGTGACCTGAAACTGAAAACTTTTCTGACTTTTTTTTTCCTCTCAAAATGTCTTTTTTTTTTTTTTTTTCCTCAAAAATGTTTATTTTTGGTCAAATGTACTACTTTTTCCCTCCAATTCTACACTTTTTTTTAAAATTATTTTTACGTATTTTTTTCTGGAAATTTACTTCTTTTTTTTAATCAAATACAACTTTTTCATTAAATTATGCTTTTTTTTAAAAATTATTATTATTTAACATTCACTGCCTTTGACAAGTATACTTGTCAATTGTATTTTTTAGAGCGGTGCTAAATGGGGGCGAATCTGAGCATGCTCCACTGTAAATATTAAACTTGGAAACAACTTTACTGATGCCCAACCACCGGTAGATGACATCATTGCCGAATTTTATAGGAAATAAACACAGTTTCAGAGTCCATGGGAGAAATGGCTGTATTTTGGCAAACCTACATTTTTCTGCTGTCAATTATAAAAGAACGGGACGGGACAAAAAGTAGGGAGTCTATTCTGTTATTTGGTAGATTCGGTTTATATATAATTATTGAATGTAATATCACGTGAGTATTGGAAATGTAAAAATTTTCTATAATGACTGGCAGTGAATGAGTTACAAAATATGACACCCCCACAAAAATGAACACCACAATTGCATTCATCTGAAAGCTTCTTTTTTTTTCGGATATTACGTTTCATTGCAGTACACTGACGTGTATTCGCTCGACAATGTTGTGTACATCGACTTGACATGAACTATGAAGTAGCATTATTGTGTAACATTATAACGTATTGTGACTGCAGCAAAGGTAAGCACGCAGCCAGCAGTCGACAGGACGGGCAAAGTCAGCCGCGTGCCGGAGGACGTCGTCAACCCCGAGTGCTTCGCTGCATCCAACTCGCCCACTTTGGATGACAAAAAAGTGGTCAGTTCGAGCTTTGACAACCTGGAAATTCCTTACATTGATGAAGAGGAGGTGGCGAAGGAGGAAGACACGCCAGCTAGTTAACATCACCCTTGTCGTGGTGTGCACTTTTGTCTTCTCGACTTTTTCCAATTGCCAGTGCTGCTATTACATTTATAACACTTATATACATTGATAAACAATACAACATATGTCACTACAATATTTCACTCTTAGAGTGGCGAACCTACTGTATGTCCCGTGGGCCGTATGCAGCATCACCACCTGAGCATTTGATGCAATCAGCCATTCCATTCTGAAAAGACGTAAAACCTCAGAGGAACATTTGACCCACTAATTAATAATAAACATGTGCAATGTATTTTTTTTCATCAAATTAGAATGGCCCTCAAAGGACATCCCACCCATTGAAGAGTGACCCACTGCATTGTGGATTTTACTGTACACTGTTTAACAAGGTACTAAGTATGGATCACTTCCTCAAGGATGAGAGATGGACTATATGAACAAAAAAAACATTACTGTACAAAAATAACATTTCTAGTGTTGTACATAGTATTTGATGCTGTTTTGTTTGTATTGCATTGACTGATCCAGTTTCCATATTGTTGCCATTTCGACTGATGTTTTTCCTCCTATATTTAGATTTTTTCTTCCATATATGCATGCCTCTACATCTTCTATAGGTAGCATTTATGGCAAGACAACTACTTTTGACTTGGACTTTCAAATAAACTGATTATTTTTTTCCCCCATTTGCCTATTACTGGAATAGTAAAAATGTAACCCAACAGATAGACTTCTAAATAAAGTGATTATATCAATAAGTGATTCAAATTGGCCTGCTATAAATCCTGTAAAAATTGCAGGGGTTGAGAAAGGCTGCTATGAATTACATAAGATGAAAAGGGGAAAAATAAGACTAATGTAAACCATTTAAATTGCACTTTAAAATCTGCCATAAATATAAAACGTCATCGGTGTAAAAATGTGTACTTTAAATTCTCAAAACGTTTCACAGGTAAACCACATTATGCCTTGCCTTAAATGCCAGAACATTTGCAATTACTAAAAAAAAAAAAAAAAAAAAAAAAAGAGTACTACAAGTCTCAAAAGTTGCACAGGTACAGCAAATATAAATCCTATAAAAATCATGCAGGTTGAACTAAGCTGTAGATTATATAAAATTTGCAAAGGTTTAAGTTCTGCTACTATAAAGCTTATGAAAGTTACACAGGTTAAAGATTACACTAAATCCCATAAAATTTGTTTAGATTAAAATAAGGCTGCAAAAAATCATTTGAAAGTTGCTCCTCCCAATAAGACTACAGTACCTATAAATCTGTGAGGTTGCAGGTGTAAAAAAACTACTGTAAACATAAACGTTACCATCTATGGCCATTTCCGTTGCGTCACTGGCACAAAAGAACCCGCCATGAAGTGCACTGTACTAAACAAAAAAAACGAAAAAAAACAAAAAAAACTGCACTGTACTGTACTGGGGCTCCTGGTGGAGGAGTGGAACCTTGCCTTCGGTGCCGGTGTTCTGTCAGATCAGCATACCCGTATGCTGATCTGACAGCTGCCTCTATCGGGCTAGCATACGTAGTCAGAATAGCATTCCTACGTTACGACGATCCCGTAAATGATAATACACTGCAATTAGGCTAAATAAGATGCATATTAAAAACACTAGAGCTACCAAAGAAGCATATGTATAGTTAGTTTTAACACGAGCATGCTCTTCTGACGGCTGATTGTAACATCGGTAGCTATGTTGTTTTGATGGCTGAAATGGGCACCCACAGCACATTGTTGCCTTAGTTTACTAGTCAACAAAAAATAAGGCCAACTATAGAGCCACATTAAAACTTCAGAGGACAATATGCCAACGCGCTCCCACAAACGATTTGCATGAATTTCTGTATTTTTAGATGATTTAAGTCTTCGCGTCTCATTCCGTTGTGTTCATTTTGCTGACTGCTGCGTTCAGGTGTAGGCTATTATGTGCACAGGGTCGTCATACGAAAACATTTTTATATATCAAAACAAACTGTTGTCAATAAATCAAACAAAAACCAGATGCAGGCGCGGATGACAGCTTCCTCGCCAAACTGAGGCTGAATGCACATTATAATGACTTGCACACGAACTGCCCACTAGGTGACACAATTGTCATTTCTAATTAATGTAAAAGGCAACATTATAATCAAACAACAAAATACTGTATTGGCTCCAGCGATACCCATTATGTATGATAGTTGTCTACATGACAGAAAATTGTCTAGATTTAATTGAACAGATTTTGCAGGCTGTGAGAGAATTTGCCAGTTGGAACACCATTGCTTAATTTTGAAAGAAACATTTGAGAAGACTCGAAAAAAATGAGCTTTATTGTTGAATTCAAAATGAAAACCGATGCAGGAGGACTATGAAACATATTTTATGTACAAACTACAATACACGTTGCCAGTTTGCTAAAAGTACAAAAACATCAACCTACGTCTCAAAAGATTCCAAACTACGATAGCTGTAGCAAGTCAGCAATTTAAGTTGCATTTTTTTTTTTACACTTAAAAACGTTATTCTGCACATTCAGCATGTGTCCACCGCAGACAGAATTCACATTGCACCTTAAAATAAGAAGAAAAAACACACATTAGTGAAGCCCCAAAATTGTTTTTGAATAAGTGTAGTACAGTACAAGCATCTAACTGCCGCTGTGCCATAATAATAACGCACAGTGATCCACGATGCTAACTGCAGAACAAAACTTACTCTCTGAATAAAATACTTTCACTATATAAAATAATTACAAAACGAAGTAAAATGCAGTTCTAAATAATCAGTTATTGCATACTTTTACTTACTTGTCAGTCGAGGTATGCTGCTCCGACGAGTTCGACAGCGTGATGATGTAATTGCCTACTGCGCATGCGTAGCGCGTGCGCAGATGTGTGAGGTATGCTACTTCGACGGGTATGCTGGTTTGTCAGAACACCTGTTGGCGCGGGTTCACTCCTCCGCCTGGGAGACCCCATGTGGGTGGAGGAGTGGAACCGTCACTTGCCTTCGGTGCCGGTTGGCGTGGGTTCACTTCTCCGCCTGGGAGACCATGTGTGGCTTACATGATGTAAGCTTGTGTGACTGATATTATAAAAAAAAATAAAAAAATGCACCGTACTCTGAACCGAATGATTTCTACTTGGCCAATCAGAAACCGTCTCGCCATGCCGACCTATCATCGGCCTCGACTGTATGGCCAGGGGGCAGGGCCATGTTTGGTTCCGGAAGAGTGCTCGAAGCGAGGTGGTGTCGCTTGTGGTGGAGATGAGGAATCTTCTCGGTAGTTAGCTCGTTGCTGTCTTCTGCTAGGTGGAATGGTCTTGGCCATCGACATTCGTGGCTCGCTCGGCTTGTTTTGTTATTGAGGCGCCACCACGATGACCCGCTGACCACCGAGGATGGACATGAGCAAACAATGACGGGAGAGAAAAAGAAGAAGAAGCGGCTGAACCGCAGCATTCTTCTGGCCAAGAAAATTATCATAAAAGATGGTGGAAGTGTGAGTTAAATATTTATTTATTTCCGGAAATGGACGTCCCTTGCAAAAAAAAAAATAGTGTATTTTGTTGTTATTGTTTTTTTTGGTTTTTTTAATATCGTGTTTATAACCGCGTTTGTATGACATTTTTTTTTTTAGGAGGGGGTTAACGTTAACAGTTAGCCCGGCTCCGAGTGCCCATGGCTAGGCGGCTAATGGTTAGCTCGGGGGCCTAGCGATGTATGTTGGCTGTTGGTTTAACACGTCAACTATGCTACCGTCGGGGCTTTCCCCACTTTAAAATGAAACAAACCTTCCGCGCACGGTAGTCGTGTTTTTTTCCCCCTCGAGAAGCAAGCAACCCCCTACTCACTGGTTAATTTTTAGCTCGCCCAAATTTGCCCACCACTTATCCCACGATAAGCTAAGCTAGTTAGCTCAGCTGACGTCAAGTTCCGCGACACGTCGTGATCGACCTGTCTCTATCACTTGGATATTTTATGGAACTTCTAATATCCACTTGGATAGTTTATGGAACTTCTAACCTGCCAATTAAAAAACTATATATAATCGAAGCTACGCCATACTTATGTCATCACGGAGCTCACCGTCTTTAACCATTAGCATAATAAGCACATCGGCTGTCAAAACGCGTATGCTACTTTCAGCCCAAATTACCCACGTACGATAAAGTGCGTTAAACGTTGAAAGCAAGATCATTTCATACCAAACGTTCTTAACATATTTAAAGTGCAACATTTAAACAGTTTTTTCTTTCTTTCTAAAATAACTAAAACAAAATGCAAGAACAAGGTTGTGGAAAAAATCATTTTAAAATTCTTTAAAAGACCTTAATCATAGGTGTACGGGAAAATACGTGTTGAACCTGGATTTACACACTGACTTGACTTAAAAGGTAATGTTAGAGTAGTTGTTGCCAAATCGCAACCCACTTTTATAGAAGTTGTTCGGAACTAGCCTTGCTCGAGTGTTGTCAAGAGACTCGACAAATGTGATAGTTTAAACATAACCCAACCTAACTTTATTTTCAATGTTCCCTCACTACTACGCAAATTGGTTATTGCATCTCTTGCGGATTTTCATTTGTGACCATTTATAATCTGGTTTCCGGTTAAGGTAAACCATTTTAAGATTGAAAAGAAAAACTTGAAAGCAGTATTTTAGCCAATGTCATCTTTGTGCTGCCCGGGGTTGTAGGCATGCGCATCACCTTACTTTAACACTGTAAATATATAACTTTAACATTAACCACATCTGTAACAAAGTACTGCGCCTAAAACATTTAATAATGCCACCATAAATAACTAATATTCTTATTAAAAATGATGTAATTGTGCCCTTTATATTGGCGCCTAGCATACACAGGGGGCGCATAGATTTTTTTGTGAAGCTCTTTTTAGATGAGATGAGCAAGATTGAAGTCCCCAACGCCCGTTATGAGAGTGCCAGTATGACAGATGTCAATGAATTTAAATTATATCCATCCAACCATCCATTTTCTGAACCGTTTATCCCTCACAAGGGTCGCGGGGGGCGCTGGAGCCTATCCCGGCTGGCTTCAGGCAGTTGGCGGGGTACACCCTGAACTGTTTGCCTGCCAATCCAGGGTACACAGAGACGAACAACCATTCACAATCACACCTAGGGACAATTTAAAGTGTTCAATTAACCTGCCATGCATGTTTTTGGAATGTAAGAGGAAACCTTCGAACACAGAGAAAACCCACACAGGTATGGGGAGAACATGCAAACCCCACCCAGGAAGGCCAAAGGCCCTTACTCGATCTCACATCCTTTACACTGGGAGGTGGACGTGCTAACCGCCTGCAATTTTATTAATGATGAAATTGTAATATTGTGACCATGTGCATGGTAATGTGCTACGAATTGAGCGTAAACGTAAACGGGCAACTGTGGTCATCTAACAGCTGACAGTAGGGCTGCACGATATTGGAAAAACATGCGATATGCTTATGAACATAGCGATATTGATATTATTGCGATATTTAACATGTACCTAAAGAAATTACATTTTTATTACCTAATGAAAGAAACATTTTTCATGTGGCAAAATAAACAACCTTAATGTAATCTTAGTTAATTAAGTGTAATTATGTCTTGATAATTTTCAACTATTGAATGGCGATGCACATTTTAGTTAGCTAGTTAACTGGTTAAATTCATATAAAAAGCATAAAATTCCATATAAAACTTATTGCCTGCCTTTGCGATATGCATATTGCAAGGGCCAATATCGCGATATCGATATTTTTTTGATATATTGTGCAGCCCTAGCTGACAGTTCATCTGTTGGTTGATAACCCAGAAAATGAATGGTTAATTTCTTATGTACCATTTCGTCATCTATTACAGTTGTTCTTAAATGGGAATACGTGAAGGCACTCCAGGGGGTATGCAAGATTTTAAAATAAATTTTAAAAATCAGCATCCATGCAAAACTCCTTTAAAATTAATTATTAAGTCATGTAAATATTTCAGGAAAATCTAAGTTAATATAATGAATTTTATATTCAGTATTCAATTTAATTGTCGTAAAAATCCAGTCTCCTCAATCCTGAATGGTTCGACCCAAACTGTCATATGCCACCTAGGATCACCTGTCAATAATATAATTTGAACATGTTATTTAAAATTATGATTTCTTTTTCAGAATAGATCTTTACTCTGATCCCGAAGGACACTTTAATGGTGATATTTTTCTTGCTTAATTTTTCTTTATTTATAATTAAGTTAATTCTTCCCTTTTTTTTTTAAAGTATTTTTTAATCTTTTGATTTCCATTTTCCAAATAGTTTGAGAAACCACTGTACAAATAAAATTCCGAAGTTTAATAAATCAGACAATGATGGCACAGCACTCTTTTCCTCTTTTATTTCAACCAAAAATGTTTTTCACTGAATAGGGGGTACTTGGCTATTATGGCTAAATAAAAAAATATTTCACAAGGTGGTACATCAATGAAAAAAGGTTGAGAACCACGTCACAACATTTTAGCTCCGGCATTTAGTACTGAAACCCCTTGCGGCGGCAGAACAGCCTCATTCTCCACTCAACAAAGATGGTGTTGTTGATGCTGCCTGTGAAGGCACAAAACATGTGCCACTATAGTAGCCATAAAAAAAATTAAAAAAAATGTCACGGCCAGGTTTGCAGAGAACAGCCTTGATGGGTTTTACATGACCCTCAATGAACATTAATGTACAAAAAAAAAACTAAATGTACTCAAATTGAATTCGATAAATACAGTCACAAAATTTCATATCAATTTAATAGCTTATTGTTAGGAAAGTACAATATAAATGAAGATGAGTTGACTTGACTTGACTTGAAATTACAAGATCAGTGAAGTTGATATTATGCTGTTGCAAGTGTTGCTAGAAAGCTTTATGTGTTCACGTAGGCTGTTGGAAAAGCAAGCTGTCTGTTAACATGTTTGCTTACGTAATGTGTTGTTAAACACGCACAGGACAGATCAACAGGCTTGTAAACCCGACTGTTTTCCAATTTCCATACAGTCAAGTGGTTCCAACGGTATGTCTATATACTCAACACATTTGTAGGACAAAAACAATCTGAAGTAGTATTAACTACCAAGTGGATCTAAAACACATTTTCTGATTTTTGTACATTTAATTTGCAACAGTGGAGCTCTCACCGTTTGACAGCCTCGCACAGCCACTTGGAAAGCAGCCCTAAGCCAAATTATTTCATTGGCCGAGTTGTGCCACTTGGGAGGAGTTACAATGGACGCAATTAGTCTCATGCTTACTGCTTCTTCCTCCTCACATTTAGTGCTGCAATGGCCATGAAAGTTGTGCTACAGAAAATAAAAGTACTGTTAAATCACCTAAATGCTTCATAGGTTAAAATACTACAACCAAAAATCCTGTAAAACTTGGGCAAATTCGAATACTGCGAATCCCATTAAAATTGTGCATTTCAAAGTAGTACTATGGTAAATTTCATAAAGGTTGCAATGGTTAAATTTATACTGAAATAAAACCCATATGAGTTTTGCTTGAGTCTAAATCTCAAAAGTTGTTTGAATTAAATAAGACAGCAGAAATCCAAATGACATTGCGCAGGTAATAGACTATTGTAAATCCCCTAAAAGTTCCAGAGGTAAAAGTAGGAATACCGATAAGATGCAAGCGTTCAAATACGAATTCGAAATTTGAAGTAAATCCTGTAAAAGTCAGCCAGTTGAAGCGAGATAAATGTAAAATTGGATAAAGGTTGCGCAGGTTAAGTAAGACAACTGTAAATCTGCAAAAAACACACACACAAAAAATGCAATTACAGTAAGAACCCCATAAGTTATTTGTTGAAGTAAGACTATTGTAATTCCCATAAATTGTGCAAGACACAGTAAGACTACTGTAAATAATATAAACAATTATAATACAACAGAAATTTAAAGAGCCACCTAAAAGTTTTGTGGGTTAAAGTAAGATTACCATAAATCCTATAACAGTTGCTCAGGTTAAAATTACACCACAATAAATGTCGTAGAAGTCGTGCATGTTAAAATAAGTGTTTCGTAAAGCCCATAAAAATTACATAGTTTGAATTAAGAAATCCCATAAAAGTCACTCTGTTTACCATAAGACTATGTTAAATCCCTAAAAGGGATGCACAGGCAAAACTAAAAATTTTAATCCCATAAAAAGTTGTGGAGGTTAAAATAAGAGCAGCATAAATCCCATAAAAATTGTGTAGGTTAACATCAGACTTTGTGAATCCTATAAAACATGTGCATGCTATTTGCAAACTAACATATCCACTAAAAGTTGCAGTATTAAATCCCCCAGAAGTTGCTCAGATCATAATAAGACCATTGTAAATCCCACAAAAGTTTCACAGGGTATAAAATGTACTCAGTACTGTAAAAGTTTCGGGGCATAAAGTAAGATGAATGTAAAAGTTGCACACGTTATAAAAAGACGACTGTAAATGTGGTACAGGGTAGCTATTAGGGGTGTTAAAAAAAAAAAATCGATTCGGCGATATATCGCGATACTACATCGCGCGATTCTCGAATCGATTCAATAATCGGCAGAATCGATTTTTTTTTTTTTTTTTTTTTTTTTTTTTTTTTTTTTTTTTTAAGGATTCACACCTTGAGCATGGAAGAATGTTATATGAACGGCACATTAAGCCTTAATATTTTTATTTTAATGCTGTTCAAATGTGAAACAGATTGCAAACTGTTTGTGTACAGTGGCTCACGGTTATAAGCCTCAAGTTTTAGATAAATATATTCATACAAATCTTACAGTGTACATGTACAAATTTACTGATAGTATTTTCTAAATTTGAATGGAAAAAAATCGCAACAATCGACTTATAAATTCGTATCGGGATTAATCGGTATCGAATCGTGACCATTCGTATCGGGATTAATCGGTATCGAATCGAATCGTGACCTGTGAATCGTGATACGAATCGAATCGTCAGGTACTAGGCAATTCACACCCCTAGTAGCTATGGTAAAAAAAAAAAATACCGCTGCAAGAAGTCCCACAAAGTCCATAGAGGTTGCATAGCTAGTAAATGTAAAAGTTTGGTCAAAATTTTATGATAGTAAATTTGTGTTTGCTCAGGACAACTTTTGTAATGGGACTTGTGGTGTGCGTACAGCTGAAAGGATGTGGCTCTGTTCCAGTGGGGCCCTCGCATCCAATAATGCTCATTGTCCCGGCTGTCGAAGCCTCCATTATCACCCCGCACACTGGTGAATAGCAAAGCAGCCTATTATTATTTCATGTGGATGCTGCAACATCCATGGACAGGAGGCTGTCACGCATTGTGTGCGTGGATGGGGGCGTTATTGTCACATTGGCGACATGCACACAAGCCTGTTGAAGGGCTGCCAGTGTCTTAAGTATGTTTTGTGAAGCCATTTTGTTTATAAAGGGTCAAACTGTCTCCATAAACTGTACAGGGAAGCTTTTATGTACATTTTCACATTCAAATCCTAAGTACAGACCAAATTCAATTCCACTATATTCAGTCAAGTCATGTTTGTTTCTTGCTTCATCACATCTGGTTCCCGCTGGCTTCTTTTGGTGATAAGTCTTTCGGTTCAAATCCAAAAATGCCGTTCTGGGCCACTTTTGGTGGCGGAAAAATGTTTGGTGACTTCGTGGACTGGTCAGGCAAACGTCTGATGATAGGTAGTATCCTGATTACTGACACGGCTGTGCACTGTTAATGTCCAGTCCTGAAAAGTAAAATATTTTAGATATACATTTTATTTAACATTTTATTAAATGTATGGTTAATTCATTATGATTTAATGAAATGAAAAAGGGGCACAGATATTTTATTTTTTATTAAAACAAAAAGTCTTACATGTCTTACATTTTTCCCACCGTAAAGTTGGCTAAAATGCATATATTCATATGCATTTATTTCTATTCGTTTATCTCATTAAACAATTTACTTATGTAATTATTGTAAATCATAAAAAAAATAAAGCTCACGATTTTGATTATTATGGATTTTATTAAATATATGGCTAATTAATGATCATTTAACAAAATAGAAAATATGATTACAGTAGGGGTGTTAAAAAAAAATCGATTCGGCGATATATCGCGATACTACATCGCGCGATTCTCGAATCGATTCAATAATCGGCAAAATCGATTTTTTTTTTTTTTTTTTTTTTTTTTTTTTTTTTTTTTTTTAGGATTCACACCTTAAGCATGGAAGAATGTTATATGAACGGAACATTAAGCCTTAATATTTTATTTCAATGCTGTTCAAACATGAAACAAATTACAACCTCTATAAGACTGAAATTTCAGATAAATAAATAATACATTTTCATATAAATCTTACACTCTACAAGCTTACTGATTAGTATTTTCTAAATTTTAATGAAAAAAAATCGCAACAATCGACTTATAAATTCGTATCGGGATTAATCGGTATCGAATCGAATCGTGACCTGTGAATCGTGATACGAATCGAATCGTCAGGTACTAGGCAATTCACACCCCTAGATTACAGTATTTAAACAATTTTATTTGATTAATTTAGATTTTTCCCTATAAAGTTGGTTTGTTAAAATGTATTGTACTTCATTTTTATATTATATTTATTTGTCAATCCATAATTTATTGATTTATTATAAATCCAAAAATAAAAATTAGTAGTAAAATTATTTTACATAATCATTTTAAAATGTGTATTGAACCATTGCCAACACATACATGTACAATACATTATTTTATTTTATTGAAAAATACAATTTAAAAAA
The DNA here is from genome assembly GCF_051991245.1 of Festucalex cinctus. Lineage (NCBI taxonomy): Eukaryota > Metazoa > Chordata > Actinopteri > Syngnathiformes > Syngnathidae > Festucalex > Festucalex cinctus. The sequence continues at coordinate 21,853,552 of NC_135411.1, read as the reverse complement.
GCATGAATTTTCTTTTCATTAAAATAAACATAGGTATTTTAAATACACTGTATGCGTTTTAACAAAAAATAAAAAACTAAGAATGACTTGGCACGTCCTGTCCGATTTAAAGATCAAAGTCCAATTTGAAATATGACCAAAAGAAGTGAAAGTTACTAAACTTGTACTACATTTCCTGTCTTTGCGTGCAGCCTCAGGGAATTGGCGAGCCCAGCGTCTACCACGCCGTGGTGGTCATCTTCCTGGAGTTTTTCGCCTGGGGTCTGCTCACTACACCCATGCTCACGGTAAGACGTTACTGGAAATGGAAATATGGAAAAGGAAATCATGCCAACATATTGTATTGTATTTGTATCAAGCAGGTGGTTTTTAAAATGGCTTTACAAAAATGACGTGTATCTTTTGCTTACCAATTGACTGCAAGATTTGGGTGTAAACTAACGAATTACAAGCGCATGATAGCCAAATTCAAGTTATCGATGCTAGCTAGTTTAATATGGCCTAGCACCAGTGCGTAGAAAGTATTGTAACACCCTCACAAGTGTTAAAGGATAGACATAGCCGCAGATGCACTTTCAATCGCTTTATTGAACAAATGGCAGCACAATCAACACATAATAAGCACACTCATTCGCTGATGCCCACGTTCACGCTAAACATAAAGCCGCCACCTGATGCCAAACCTAGAATTGTTGTCGTGACTTGGAACATGGGTGTTTAAAAATAGCACCTGCGATAATAAACCACATGCTGCTTCCCCGTGTCTCTGGATAAAAACGTGATTATCGGATATTTGAAAGACCCCATGAAAGTGACTGTTTGCTTCTCATCATCACAAACAATTGTTGACAGTTACTTGTAGCCTATTCTTTGCCAGGTATAAGAGAAGTCTGCAATGGAGAGAATGCAGTCAAACAAGATCTTCTGATGAGCATACAAACATACAAGTGTTACTTTGAGTTTATTCCGCGTAAGAAGATTGGAAATTGTACAGAGCAAACACGTAATGCAGAACGCCGGGTCTTCGGAATAACACGGCCGCTCCTGTCACACTCATGCCAAACTTGAGCCGCCTTGTGATTATAAACGCACAATTATTGACTCACTGTTACTCAGTAGCATCCTGCTCAGATCAGGACAGGTTGTCCATTGTTCCGTCGGTCCATTCATTCCACAAGCTGTAAGTTTTATTGAAGGTTTTTTTTTGTTTTTTGTTTTGTACATTACATGGCGGCTGTTTGTTTGTGATCATTGCTCCTCCCTTGGGGTTTTGTGAGCCAATCAGAGGGCTGGTGAGGTCAAGTGGGACAATTTTGCATCATTAGCCTCCTCTCCATGTGAGTCCCAAGGCCAAGGAGGGATTCTTTTAGCTTCCACTATTTCCAAGAACACAAACACATCCTGTTGCTCACTCAAACTTGTTTTCATTTGTACTTATTTGATTTAGTATTTATTTTTATTTATGCTATTGGTATTTATTTCAGTAGTTTTTACTGAAATAAATACCAATAGCACTACCTTCTCCACTTCCGCATACAGAGGGCGGGAAATTCAAACCTAAATCCAGGCAATTAGAAGATGTTTGAGTCATAAATGGTCAAATATAAAGGCTATTGTTAAAGATACTTTTGGACAAATCTCTATATTGAGCAGGTTTAATGTAATTAATGGCAAAAACCAGAGTTGATATAACATTTACTTTTACTTAATTTCTTTAAATGTATTTTTTTATTTTTTATTTTTATTGTTATATAGTGAAGTTTCATCTTTGGTTTTAGTGTTTAAAACTCGATTTTTTAAATTATTTTTTCTTTAGCTTATATTTTAATTATTTTTAATTGCATTTATTAACGCATTAAGCAGTAGTTGTCGTACTCTTGTTACTTTTATTTAATATTTATTCATATTACCGGTATATTTCTTTGTTTTAACGTGTTGTCAATATTTTCATGTGTTCTTTTTTATTTTGTAATTTGCATTTTTTGATTAAAATACATGATATCAAATAAACTTTTATTTCTCGTTTTGTTTTTGTTCTTACTGTATTGTCGTCTCTTTCAATGCCTTCAACTCATTCCACATCCACATGCCACAGGCCTCGAGTTTGGCTCGTGTGCCCTAAACCAGACAATAATGCGTCAGCGATGAAGCAAGCTATGCGCACACGTAACTTCACGTAACACGTTTGGACTCTGAACTGTGCCACCATCGATTTGAACTCCACTTTCCCCTCCACCTTTCCTCTTTGCTTCCTTCTTATGTATCATTATTGTATTTGTGTTGCACTACAATCTCCAGTTCTTTATATTGTCTTAACTGTGTATTGTTTTGTAGGTATTACACCAGACATTCCCCCACCATACATTCCTGATGAATGGCCTCATCCATGGTGTCAAGGTAGGAAACGTGCACAAAATAGCTCATGTTTGTGTAGATTTCTCAAGACGAGAGATAAATATGATGAAAATTTCATCTCACCATTATAGCGATCGAGCACAACGATCAGTATTATCACCATTTTGCTAAAAGGAATTTGCTAAAGTGGTCCAAGTCAAGCATTAGGGACACTTGTTCAGTCTAAAATACAAAAATATTAAAAAAAATAAAAATAAAAAAATAAAAAATATTACAACAAAACAAAACAGAATTTCAAGCTAAATTAATACGTGCCAATATCTTTTGTAATATTTATTTTTCAATATCTAGTTTAATTTTTTTTTCTTTTTTTTTTTTGTACGGCTCACATCTGTTTTTAGTTGACAGTTGAGTTTTAGCCCTGTTTTTACCAAGAATTTGTGAGTTATTAAAAAAAATGTATATCAAAATATTAATTCAAAATTACATATGTATTACTGTTACTGTGTGAAAATGCACAAACACGAGACAAAATTAATAGCAAAAGTATTTGCCAAACATTTTGGCAAATAACATAAATATTAGGCAAAAGTGTCAAAACATAATTGGCAAAAAATATTCGTTTGAACAATACAAGCTTATTAGTTTAAAACCCACAAATATTAGCAACAAAGGAGAAAAAAATATATTAAAAAATACACAAATGTAAGAAAAATATACTTATTAAAAATTATCAAAAATGTTAAAAATATAAAAATATATGATAAATAGTAGTTGAAGATTGCAAACATGTTAATATCCACCACATAAATATTAAATAGATGGTAGATATGTTATTCATCTCAAATTAAGAGAAATTTAAAAAATATTTTGAAAAAACTCAAGCACATTAAACAATGTAATTTTTAATTGTCATGTTGCACATTTTTAATAATATAAAATATACAAAAATATTGCAAAAAATAAAATTTCACGTCCTCTGTCATCTCGCCATTACTGCATCTTCCCTCTTCCACAGGGCCTGCTGTCATTTCTCAGCGCTCCGCTCATCGGGGCCTTGTCGGACGTTTGGGGCCGCAAGTCCTTCCTGCTGCTCACGGTCTTCTTCACGTGCGCGCCCATCCCACTGATGAAGATCAGCCCGTGGTGAGTGAGTGAATGAATGAATGAATGAATGAAGATGTCGGGTAACGGCCAATCTCGAACTGACCCAGCTTTGCCCTCCTCCTCCACTTCCAGGTGGTACTTTGCCGTCATCTCCATGTCAGGGGTCTTCGCAGTCACCTTCTCTGTCATCTTTGCGTACGTGGCCGACATCACGCAGGAGCACGAGAGGAGCACGGCGTACGGCTTGGTGAGAACATTCAAGGAGATTACGACATTATGCAAAGATAATACTCACTGTCAGAATGTAATTCATTTTACTGTATGTTTATCATTGTGTGTTGTACTGTAATTCTTGTTTAAATATTGCAAATTATAAGGGCCTGTCAAGTTCTACAACATGTAAAACGTTTGCATAAAATCCAAAATACTGTGGCAATTGTTTTCATATTTCCAGAGGTTAAAGTGGACATGAGTAGAGATGTGCATGATAATTTTGGTGACGAGTTAAAGCATTTTTGTGTGAGTAAGTGATGTTTAGCTTTTGTACATGTACAACAGTGCTCCTAAGTTGACATACCTGTACCCCAGGGGTATATAATATAAACTTATGAGCACAACTGTACGCTCCAGACCACTATAAGTGCAAATTTGTCTTGAAACCAAGGACTAAACAAACAGGTTTCCACCACCACAACAAAGACTTTGACTGTCAAACAGCTCCCTCCACCAAATGACTGTTTTTTTGTTTTGTTTTGTTTTTTGACACACCCTCTTCCGCCTCAGGTGTCGGCCACGTTTGCGGCCAGCCTTGTCACCAGCCCAGCTATCGGCGCCTACCTGTCAGTGGCCTACGGCGACACCCTGGTGGTGATACTGGCCACGGCCATCGCGCTGCTCGACATCTGCTTCATCCTGGTGGCCGTACCCGAGTCGCTTCCCGAGAAGATGAGGCCGGCGTCTTGGGGCGCGCCCATCTCTTGGGAACAGGCCGATCCCTTTGCGGTGAGTCAGCCCCACCGGCTATGCCTGGAATTTTCAACACGCCAAAAAAATTGACATGCATGTTTTTAAAATGGATATATGACACCTTTGGGACGGCTAGACGTGTAATTTAACAAGGTGAAACATTGACGATGACGTCACCATGAATTGGGCAAGGAACCAGATTAAATCAGAGGATTAGAATGGCTGCCACACACCTTAAATTGCACACACACCCTTGATATATGATATATATAGTATTAAGGCCAACAAAAAAATAAATGTATTTTTGTACATGGGCCAATTATTTCTTAACAAACTTGAATAAAGCTTGTTGGTTATAAAAATACTAACAATAAAAGTTTTGTCAACATTGTATGGTAGAGGTGTTCCTCTCTCCAATGAAAGACAATTCATGACATGTCTTGATACATGGGGTGCGATATGATTCAAAAACTACATTTTCAAGCGTAACGGTTAAATAATAACCCAAAAATTAACAAATGTACGTCATCTTGGAACAATCAACTTATTTAAAAGAAAGTAACAATAAAAATTGTAAACTTAAAGTACACTTTTTTTTTTCTTTTTTTTTCTTTCTTTTTTTTTTTAAGAATTTTTTAATGTAAACTTGCTTAAACCAGTTTTATTTAAAAATAGTTTTGGGAGAAAAATAGGACCAGTACATGTAACATAGCCAATTTAATTGATGGAAAGAAATAAGAATTATCAAACAAGTGTTAAATGGCCCTGTTTATTTTTAAAAAAATATTAACAAAAAAATATATCAAATATTACATTGGCCTATTTCTTTCTTTCTTTCAAAATGTAAGAACAAAAATGTCAAATGTTACATTGGCAGATTTTAATTTAAATATATATTTTTAGATGAGAAAGTGTGACTTTTGACCTGCAGTGTGGCTTTTTTTTTTTTTTTTTAAACAAACCGATGTAAAAAAAATAAAAAATACCGTTACACAGGTCTTTTTTTTTTTTTATTTTTTTTTTTATTTTTTTTTTTATTTTTTTTTTTATCACCTATGAGAGCAGTTGCTGAATTATTTTTGAGGGTAAGAGTCTGAAATGTTGGTAGGTGATAAAGTGCTAGCTGGTAAGCCAACAGTAGGCATGCATGATTCGGCGCTGTCCTGATTGTTGACGTTATCGCCTTGCAGTCTCTGCGCAAAGTGGGCCAAGACTCAACGGTGCTGCTCATCTGCATCACCGTGTTTCTCTCCTACCTCCCCGAGGCGGGCCAGTACTCAAGCTTCTTCCTCTATCTCAGACAGGTAACGGGCCGATGACACCCTGTTGACATAGTGGCTTTTTTTTTTTTTTTTTTTTTTTAATAATAATTGTTTGACGTCACACTCTTGGCGTCATGGAACCGCTATTTCCTAAAATGCATTTAAGCCACAGCTGCCCATTTTGTTGACTGGAGGTTCCAATGTGCTCCTCCTTGTCACGTAGTTTATTTAAATAGTGTCAGATAAACTGGTCGATCCAATCAAAGACGCTCACGTGCACACACATGCCAGCAACTCCTCATGATTTTCTTTTGTCGTTTATTAAGTACCTTGTGTGTCCTCTTAATGTGACAAATGGTAATGTTTGTGGCCTAACTGTACAAAAAGGCATCGTAGAAGCTACTGATGATGACGACGATGATGATGATGATGATGATGATGATGATGAATTTAACCAAGAACCTTGACACAATGCCTTCAAACTTGTTTTATCCAAACACTCATCAGGTCATCCGCTTCTCGTCGGAGACGGTGGCTGCCTTCATTGCCGTAGTGGGGATCCTCTCCATATTAGCTCAGGTGCTGCCATAATCTGTGTTGTTGTTAAATGTGAGTTAAGTCAGAGGTGTGCTCATGCCTTCCCTGTATGTGTGTGTGGCATCTAGACTGTAGTGCTGGGCATCCTGATGCGCTCCATCGGGAACAAAAATACCATCCTGCTGGGCCTGGGATTCCAAATTCTCCAGCTGGCCTGGTATGGCTTCGGCTCACAGCCCTGGTGAGTAAACGTCAGCAGCACACCCTGTTTTTTTTTTTTCTGGTTTTCAAAGCTATTAGTGGGGTTAGGAACCAAGACCTGGTGCAAATAATGGCAAACAGCACACCACCAAACAAAAATGGAGGAGAAGCTGCAGTAAAACAGGACATAATCTTTTTGTCAGAGAGTGAAGCAGGACAAGAGACTAGTTTAGTGCTGTCACTATCAAACTTAGAGCTAGAGAAGACTAATTTAGAATGTTCAAATTGGTATGGTTGCTAGTGCTGTCACTATCTAAAATTAATCTATCAATTATTCAATCAATTAATCGACTAATCAGATTCATTTTAATTTTGCATTAAAGTATATTATAAAAGCATTTTATCTCTGATTACACTTTGTTAACCAGTGATTGGTGGATATTTCGTACTTTGTATTTGTATAGTGAATAAAACGGGGTGGGGGGGGATTAATGTTGTACTGTTATTAGTTTGGTCTTTGTTTTCCAAAGTAAAAACGGATGTTTGCAAAGTCTTATTTTGTTTAAACACAGAAGATAGTCAGTCTTCTTTCATGAAGGACTACAGAAATATGCGAACAATTACTATTGAGATGCTGAAATCGGGGGATCTGGACCATTTAAAATAAAAAAAAATGGCTCCAAACAATTACTTGATTATTAAAATACTTGCCGATTAATTTGATAATCAATTACTTGTCGATTACTTTTGACTGCTCTAGACTAGTTGCATAGTAGGTATGGTTTAACCAAATGTGAGCGTACATTTAAGTCTGGGGTTGAGATGATACTTTCCGACCAAGGCATCTTTGTACTGTACTTATTCATGACTGTCTCTTCAGAGTAGTAGAGCCCGATTACTGAGTGCTGTAGAGCTTGCTGACCTGTTTTAGCTCTTAGCATGCTGAAGCACCTGACAGAACTCACTGGTTTTGTGGCAATTCCAAATTTGAAATGCAGTTGTATGGTGTGGGGATGTCGCATTGGGTCGCAGCTGGCCACCGCCAAGCCATATAAATATAGTTTCGCCGTACACCTTTTGAATAACAACATATAACCATATTTATAATGTCGTCATATGTAGCCTTGAATGAAATAGCGAAGCACTTATCTAAAAGTGTCCATTCCCCAATTAGTTAAAAGCTGTATAAAATACACTTAAGACAAATAAATGTTCACTCAATCAAAGTTCCCAGTTGGTTAAAATGTTTTCCATTTGATTGCATTGATCTTTTCACAGGTGTGTTGTTCATACACAGATGTGAAAGCGATAACTGCTGATCCCGTTGGGTTGCCAACCAAAACAGCAGGACTTAGATGTCTCTCAGCTGTAGTTTTTCAGCATTGTTCCTGTACTGATGTAAAACTATTAACTATTGTAAAAGCATTCTTTCACTATCTAATTTGGCCATTAACAAAAACAGCAGCACTTAGGCAAGGCAAGGCAAGTTTATTTGTATAGCACATTTCATACACAAAGCAACTCAATGTGCTTTACACAAGGAAAGGCAACATATAAGCATCAACAAACAATGGTTAACATTAAGAGGAAGAAAAATAAAAACAGGTTACAAAATTTACTAAAAAAAAACAGAAAAACTTAACAAAAAGTCTCTTAGTTTAATTAAAGTGTGGAGTTATAATTAAAGCATGAGAGAATCTGGCGTCATGTGGCAATGAAACCTTTTTTATTCCACCACCAGGGGGAGGCATTGTCTAAATTAGCAGATGCAGTTCTTTCATAACCTCTAGCCAGGGCATTTTTCTACTCGAGGGCATTTCAGGTTCTCATTGTGAATTTATGTTTATAGGTGGTGTTTTTTGGGGGGGGGGTTTCCAAATGGGCTCTGGAAGTAACAATAGCTGTATGAATGGACATAGTTGTGATTGTCCTGGGAGTTTCCAATAAAGTCTCTAGTTAGTTGATGACGTGGTCTAATCCTCCTGTGCTTCAGGATGATGTGGGCCGCTGGTGCCGTCGCAGCAATGTCCAGCATCACATTCCCGGCCATCAGCGCCATTGTGTCCCGGAATGCCGACCCGGACCAACAAGGTAAGCGAGCTCTCTTTTTGTCTGTAAGTCATTATTCGCAACGACGCAGAGAGTGTTGACCCACCGTCCTTCTGTTTCCCTTTTTTGACCCGCAGGCGTGGTCCAGGGCATGATCACGGGGATCCGGGGCCTGTGCAACGGTCTGGGCCCTGCACTCTACGGCTTCGTCTTCTACCTTTTCCACGTGGAGCTGACAGACACTGACGCCTCGGAAAAAGGCGGCAAGCCCAATATGGCCAACCCCACGGATGAGGTGAGCACTAGCAGGAAAGACAAATAAAATAACACGCTTTTGAAGGACCCAGTGAAATGGCCGAAACACGGCTTTGTCTTTTGGGATCTCTGCCCATATGCAAAAAAATGAGAATTTAAATGCCCTGCAATTTAGTGACTTCAAGCTGTTTTGTATACCTGGTGGTTAACCAAGCAAACTCTCTTATGGCACAAGTTTGAATTTTCAAAATAACCCAAAAATTAATTGCCTGATTGAGCCATTTTCAGCCTGAACAATTAATACCTTTAAAAACACATTTTGCCACTTGCCGACTGACGATGACATCACCTGTGCTGAGGAAGCAGTTAACGACCAATCATGGCTCACCTGATTTCTGGGTTTGGTCAGCAAACTGAGCCATGATTGGTAGTTACCTACTTCGTCAGCACATGTGATGTCCTCTTCAGTCAACAGCAAGTGGAAGAAAATCATTTTTAAAGGTATTAATTGACCATGAAAAACACTGAAGTTATCAAATTAATTCTGGACAAAAACTTTCTACAGCTGAAAATTGTTAAATGAGTCAAGTATCCCTTTAAAATTTCAAACTGAAGTGGCAGACATTTTTTACTTTTTTTCTGGATTTACTCCTTTACCAAAATGGTGCTAAAGGCTGAATTTTCAGAACTCACTGATGTATGCTACCAAACAAATTATCACAAAAAAAACTACCCTAAAATTCCTGCTATAGATGAAAATGGCAAACTTGTTGGTCTCCTCTTATTGTACCATAATATACATGCCTACTAAATATTATTTTGCTGAGTGAAACTACCAAAAAAAAATATATATATATATATATATATATATATATATATATATATATATATATATATATATATATATATATATATATATATAGGGGTGTTAAAAAAATCGATTCGGCGATATATCGCGATACTACATCGCGCGATTCTCGAATCGATTCAATAATAGGCAAGATCGTTTTTTTTTTTTGTTTTTTTTTTTTTAGGATTCACACCTTAAGCATGGAAGAATGTTATATGAACGGAACATTAAGCCTTAATATTTTATTTTAATGCTGTTTAAACATGAAACAGATTACAACCTCTATAAGACTGAAATTTCAGATAAATAAATAATACATTTTCATATAAATCTTACACTCTACAAGCTTACTGATTAGTATTTTCTAAATTTGAATAAAAAAAAATCGCAACAATCGACTTATAAATTCGTATCGGGATTAATCGGTATCGAATCGAATCGTGACCTGTGAATCGTGATACGAATCGAATCGTCAGGTACGAGGCAATTCACACCCCTAATATATATATATATATATATATATATATATATATATATATATAAATATTCATAATGTCTGCTTCTAATCTAAAATGACTTTCTGTGTGTTTTTGGGCATTGGCTCTTAAGAATTTTTTTTTTTGCGGGTCTACTCATAAAGGACACGCCTACCAAAGTTGAAGTTGTGAAGTGAAACTGGCTTTTGGGGATGCATTTTCTCAATGTTCCTAAATATATATAACCTACAAAATGGCCGCATCTAATCAAAATGGCTTACTTCCTGTGTCTTCTCTGCCATGGGTTCTTGAGAACTTTATGGTTGGGCTACTTACAATAGATACGCCAGCCAAACATTGTCAATTGTATGAATGAATAGCTTGCTAGTGAGCTCCAAGGCACCACACCGCCACCTAGCACATAGGAGGTGTACATGCAATCATCCATCCACCCAGTGGCTCACCTTCCTCTCTTCCTATGGTGTCCTCCCTCGAACCTTCCTTCCAGAGCGCCATCATTCCGGGCCCTCCCTTCCTATTCGGCGCCTGCTCGGTGCTGCTCTCCCTGCTGGTGGCGCTGTTTATCCCCGAGCACACGGGGCCCGGCGCCCGCCCCGGCGCCTACAAGAAGCACAGCAACGGGGCTCAAAGCCACTCGCACAGCCCGCAGGGCAGCGGGGCCGAGGGGAAAGAACCTCTGCTGGACGACAGCAGCGTATAACCTCGGACCACTTTTTGAACTCGTGTGTGAGCGTGTATGCGTGCGTGCGTGCGAGTGTGTGAGCGGCGCTGGGGTTTCAATCTGTTACTAACTCGTCACATGCTGCCAGTCAGGAGGGAATACCTAGCGGGGACCCGGAAAGCAGACCACTGTAGAGACCACTCGGATCAGCTCAAAGCTCTCGTCTTTGTCGTCTTCGTCTTCACTGTTTAGTAGGGTTGCAAACGTTTCTGGTTAACTGCCTTGGGAATTAAGATGGGCAATTTTGGAAAATCTAATTTTTAATTTTAATAATAATGACTACGATTTATTTGATTTTGTAGAACAATCAAGTGAATAACAAAATAAAACCCAACGTTAAGTTAAATATTCCTCACCCTGCACCAAATCCATTTAGAAATCAAATTAAATACACCCCTGCTTGTCTTAATCATAATTATTATACTGAAATATGTTTTCCTCAATTATATTTGTTTCCTAATAAGAACCAACCATCAAGTTTGTAAATTTCAACATTAATTCCCATGAATTTTTTGAAAATTCCAGAATTTTGCAACCCTACTCTTGCTGTTTGTTCTCTTTCTATACACAGACACTGTACACTTGGTTGTTTTCCCCACTTTTTAATTTAACAAATGTTGCCTTCAAGTGACTTAAGATAAATATCTAGAATAAGTACAGATATATATGGATATTACGTAACCTGAATGACGACCGTGGTCTGACAAGGCGCTGTAATCTGATTTATTGCTCCCATTGGAGCCCCAAAAAACCTGGGTCATTTACTTTTTGCCTTGTCTACGACCCCGCCCCACCCGCCTCCACTTCTTCACGTGTTTTTTGTTTTGTTTGTTTTTTTGCATCACTTCGCGCTTCCTCCCCACTGTCTATTCCACACAGTTCCTGACATGTTTTCTCCCAATACCTACATGGAGTCTGAAATTTTGTCCTATTTTATACCTGGCCTTTTTACCCCACTTCCTGTTTGTTTAACCCCCTTTCCTGTTGTTTTATCTGCCTCTTCTGTTCTTCTTCCTCACTTCCTACCTTGTATTTCCATTTCCCCGCTACTTCCCAGTCCCACCCTCCGTTTCAATTTTCAACATCTCCATCACAGGTTTTATTTTCAACATCTCAAGATTCAAAACAAAAATAAATGCATGATGTGTTGCCATAACATGGACATATGAGTACTGTCTGTCCAAACTCCAAAAATGGACCGCCGACCTGCTTTGGGGTTGGGAATCCTCGTTCTGAAGAATTCCGGTTAGGCGTGATCCCACTCGATGCGTTCAAATGTTGATTTGACACGATCAACAGTTGCTTCCTAAGCTAACAGATCTTATCTTTTACAGCTGCATTTCCTCTTCACCGCCACTAACCTCTTATTGTGTTTGTGTCATTGTAAACCTTTCAAGTGCATTTCAAGTCACTCGCCAACCATGTTTAAAATTTGTGCCAATGTTTTGTTTTGCTTTTCTGTTGTTTTTTTGCTTCCGGTTTAAACATAATGTTTTTTATATATATAAATATGTATATCCTTTTAAAACATCTTGTTTTTTAGGAATGGTATAAAAATGGGACGTCCATCTCCTTTCACGTGACAAGCATTTCACTTTGGTTAGTGACATTTTTGTTTTAAAATGCACTTATTGTCATGGAACGTTTCAAAACAAACTGTGCAGCAGGGTTGGACAACCTGCAATGCGCGGGCCATATTACGGCCCCCAGCCAGTGTTTGATGCAGCCCACCATTTTTTTTTTTTTTTTTTATGTTATATCTAAGAAGGGCATGTTATACGCCAATATATATATTTTTTTAATTTATCATACTGGACCAAAATGTACATTTGGCGATACACAGTGTAAACTGTTCTGTCTAAGCAGACTGTAAAAAATGATGTAAAATTAAGCCTCCATCCACCTGTGTGTTTTTTTGGGGGGGTTTTCCTGGTGGTTCCGGTTGCACATTTGAACGTAGTACATCAAAACAGGAAGTTGAAACCACCCGCCCTCCCCTCTATTTCTCTGTGTGCCTAAAATTAGCCAAGAAAACGAGTAATGGCGACATTTAAGTCAAGGTGGTTACAATGTAAATATGGGAAACTAATGAAGCTATTTATTAAAGGTTTATTGTACAATTCAAGTGCTTTGATTGATTTGTTTTTGTGCATGGTCAAATGAATCATGCATTTGCAGAACACACTTTTGTTTTTCATCTTTCTAAAAAATGATTGTCATCCCTTTTCTAAAAACAAACAAACAATGAAAACAAATTAGCTGGCAGCCAATTGTTTTAGGCAATTTAAAATTATAATGGATTTAAACAAATATTTACATATGAACAGAAATAGAATATGCACAATGGATGTAAATTGTATGTAAAATATTACCTTAAAAATCAGATTAATTATAAGTCCTAATGAAGAAGAATTCAATGTGCAACCTCTAAAATACAAAAGGAACGTTTTAGTAGTTAAAAATACATGCAAGCATATGCAATTTCAAATGCATACTGTATACATTTGAATTTTTGTTTTTGAATAAATAAAACCCAAGTATTTTTATTTATGTATATGTATGAATCACATTATCTGAACCGTCCCGGGACGTATCTTCTCTCTCTCTCTCTCTCTCTCTCTCTCTCTCTCTCTCTCTCTCTCTCTCTCTCTCTCTCTCTCTATATATATATATATATATATATATATATATATATATATAAAACACAAAATGTCAGAAAAATATATTTTCCCCTACACATTTTTTTGTGTATGGTATTTTTAAATCTAAAATTAAAAAATACTTATTTTTTTTAATAAAGTAGTACAGTATTTGTTTTTACTTGGCCTACATAAATACTTGTTTTTGTATTCATTTTTTTAATTATTAAATTGAAACCTGTCAAATATTTTTTTCTTCACCTAAATAGATCAAATATGTAAGAAAATAATTATATGCTTGCCTTATGGGCTGCTTGCACAAATCCACTACTTCCTGAACTCAACACCACTCCTTCATTTCCTGTCTTTCATGAGTGGACAATCTGATTAATTCAGGTGTGCCTGACCTCAGTAACTACAACATTAGCCAGACACACCTGGACTAATCAGTTTGTCCACTCATAAAAGACAGGAAACAAAGGTGTGGTATTCAGTTCAGGAAGTAGTCGAGCTGTGCAAAGAGATCATTGACGCGTGTGGGCACATGAGGTAGTGCCCAACCAGATCCAGCAGGTGGTGCTGTCCCTGTGCCTCAAGTCGTCTTGGAAACAACAAAAGCAAACAACTGATTTATTTATTTTTTGTTTGCCTAAAATCTGCCTAGCATAAAGTGACGACGTGAACACCTATCCGATGCGGTGCTTTTAAGTAAAGTAAACAGTAATGCTGTGTGTTGCTGTAACGTGCTGATGCGAGCAAAGTGTGTGAGAGGAGCAGCAGCTGGTGGAAGGTGTTAACCTGCGAGATAATCCGCGTAATATTCATAATAAGACCTTTAGCGTGAAGCCACGGCCGCGTTTCAACCCATCACCTTGCCATTTAAGACAAATACATTTTCTTGTTCTTGTCACTAGGCAGAAACAGGGCCTCTCAAATATGCGCCTTCTCCAAATTAACAGCCCATATTCCTCTCAAATGGGCAAATAGACACCTCTCATTTATACAGAATTTAGTCAAATAAATGTCTCTCCAGTTGAGTTTGAGCCACTTGGAATGAGGCGCGTGGTGCCTCACACGTTTCAATGTACTTTGGCGGTCGCATCACGTGACGGTTCAAAGGAGCGGGGGTCACGTATTGTGATGCAGACTTGCTGTCATAGCACATTTACCGCACAGGCCTCAGTGGCCGCTGGCGTCCCACGGCGTCTAAAAATGCGCGCCTCATCCCAAGCATCCATCACGCGCTTTGTATTTTTCCAACGGGCGCCTAGTGGCAGCAGGAAGGAATCTTGGCCTCGCGAAGCGGGAAGGGGAAGCGGGGTCCTACGTGGCGTCGAGGAAGAGCCCTGGGATGAATCACGCGTGAACCTTATTGTTCTGCAATCGGCCGGGAGAACGCAAAGGCGACGTTCCCATGATCTGTACGCGCTTCACATGACTTCCTGTCACATGTCGCCGCATTGACGATGAACCCGCAGAGATGTGGCGGCGTCCATGCATCGGTTTTTGTCCTCTCAGGACAAAACCGCAAAAACTCCGGCCTCGCCATGGTTGACCTCACTTGTAACGCTGTATTATTTATTTTTTAATGTTTGTCATTGATGATGAAGCAGCACCCATTGAAATAGTTGGAAATTCTGAAAATTCAAGGTCAAATCAGGTCAAGTCAAAAACTTTCTTTACAATATTTTCTAGGAGCCTCCACTAGTCTAAACATGGTATGCATGTGTAGAATATGAATTAAGCAGCAAAATCCACCTGTTTGTATCTATGTCAGGAGGCGGCCATTTTGCTCCATGCTATCAACTGAAAATGACATCACAGTGCCCTATAAGGCTCAACTTGCAAACGTCATATGACCAAACCTAGAAAACAGGTGAGCCATCATTGGTTGTTATCACTGACGCACTGTGATGTCATTTTCAGTAAACAGCCAGTGGCAAAATGGCCGCTGCCTGATGTATAAAAGCTACAAATCAGGGCATTGAACCATGCATGTTGGTGGCAGCATCATGATATGGAGCAGTTTATTGTCAACTGGGAATGCAGCCTTTGTAAATGAGGAAGGGATTATGAACAATTTGTCAGAAAAAGCCTAGTAAGGCAAGGCAAGGCAAGTTTATTTGTATAGCACATTTCATACACAAGGCAACTCAATGTGCTTTACACAAGGAAAGAACACATAAGCATCAAAAAACAGTAGTTAACATTCAGAGGGAAAAACAAAACAAAAAAAAACCACTTAATTACAGCTGTTTAAAAGTCCCTAATCAAAGGTATAAGAAAAAAGCAAAGTTTTTAGTAGAACAGCTGAACTAAATTTGCATTTGCACTAGAGTGCACTTCACAAATATGGCACTTTACTGTACTGTAATTTAGTTCAATCTCCGGTGTAATAACCTTATTTATTGATTTATTGAATTTTTATTTTGTATTTTATTATTATCATTATTATTATTATTAATTAAATCTCTGGTGTAATAACCTTATTTATTGATTGAATTATTATTTTATTTTATTTTATTATCTGTTCTTATTGCTGTGGATATGTATATTTCCCAGAGGGAGCCATTCCAAAGGGATCAATCAAGTCAAGTCTAAGTCTATGTCTAAGTCTTTAAATGGTGGCGGGTGCGTGCTGAACATAGTCAGGACCCAGTTGTAAGAGGGTATGAACACTTGCGCAACCACATTACCTCACTATATTTGTATGTCCTCTCTCCAAAAGCTCTCAATTTTGTTTTATTTTCTACCAACTGAGTTGTACATGCCCTGCGATTGGTTGGCAACCAGTCCAGGGTGTCCCCCGCCTACTGCCCAGAGCCAGCTGAGATAGGCGCCAGCAGCCCCCGCGACCCTTGTGAGGAATAAGCGGTCAAGAAAATGGATGGATGGATGGATGAGTTGTACATGTTATGTCACAGTCACATTAAAGGTATCAAAGAGGATTTTACTCAAAAATTAAATTGTCCAACTACATCAAAGTCGCTTTATCAACCTGTAGCAGACTTGTACTTATGCCCCTTAAAAAAAATTTTTTTTTTAAAATCATAAACCGTGGACATGGCGGGGAATGTTAGATTGTAGCCAATCAATAACGAAGGTGCTTCATTTAAATTCGAAAAGGTTATTTGAGATACAAGTGTTTTGAGTTACAAGAGTGGTCCTCGGAATGAATGAAACTGGTATCTGAAGGCATCACTGTATATGGAATTACAAGTGTAAAAGGTTGGGATTGAAAAGTTTGACTTCTTCCTACTCGCACTCGGACCGGCAGTCAACAATGTTTCAGTATTGAATAAATATCTATGCTGTAAATGTGTATTTCGTACTTGTACTGCCAGATCCGTGTCATCTTTTCCCACCGAATCAACTTTGGGAATACTTTATGCCAAGCCACACTAAATTCAGACCGGACTCAGTGAAGATTCTCACAGGAAAATCAAAAACGCATTGTTGAAAAAGCGGAAACCCCTCCAATCAGCCCCCGTGATCCCAGACAGGAACATGGAAAACGAGATCTCAGCTCTTCTCACTTGGCTGTTTTTGTTTTGTTTGCCACCATCACCTCAAGCTGCTAATTCGCTAGCCATAGTGAACGACTTTGGAGAACACGTGCCGGCTTTAGGTCAGGTGAGCTCGTGCAGTGTGAGAGGACACGGAGTACCCGTGTGAACTTGCTTCCGGGGGCCTCAGATTTAGCCTCATTATGGCTTTGGAACTATTGATGTGTTTTTGTGTCGCACACAAACAAATGACTCATGAGCACGCAGCAGCCCGATGCAAGCACCTTTGTGTTTGCTTCAAAGGGGATGAGAGTGGGAGGGTGTTACTCTTAAACCAAATGCTGTGTTGGTACCCCTCTGTACAAGAAAAAAAAATCATCAAAAATTTTGTTCAAAATTTACGACAAGATAAATCATTTGTGACTTTGAACGAACCCTGACGGGAAATCAACATCCGCTTCCTAAGTAGAATACGGGCTTAAGAGTGCCATCATTTTTGTCCAGGCCTGTTTGATTGTTTATTAATTAATACTGTTGAACCACAATTCAAAGGCAATCTCTTTTTTTATTGGTTCATTTTCATTATTTTTTTTTATTGGTCAGATATAAGTTATTTCCGTGGGTTTTTAGTTCTCCGGTGTTTATGCCTTGAAAACTGTGACTAGTGTTGCTAACTGTTAGCATGTCAATGGCGTTTTGCCTTGTTATCACTTTAGCATTAAGCTAAGTGGATTAAAACAGAACTATGTGGTTGTTTTAAATGCACAAAGTGTACTTTAATTATCAATTTTATTTTTAGTTTGACAGTAAACGTCTACTGGGAGTGGCAATTAACAGCCTGAAGGCGCTTCGTGCATTTTTAGCTGGTAAAGATGAGAGAACGAAGACGACATTTACATCCGTGGCCGTGATTGGTCAAAACAAACGTGCATAAATGCCACATCGTCCAATCAGCTCCGAGTATTGTACAGAATGTGCCGCACCTCCCAAGCAAATCACCGTGGAGCAGTCCCAGATTGCTATTGTGGAGAACTCCCTTGAGTGAATCACAATATCAATCTGGCTGTTGCCAGGTTACCAAATCACAGCTCATACCTAAAAAAAAAAGAGTCATTCTTATCTCAAGATACTACACTACTGTAATTGTCAATTCAGAGCTAGCTGTACAGGAACATTGTCACTGTAGTCTGCGTTATTCACCAGGCTAGCGTGTTAGCGTCCATGTTGGTTTGTTTTGATGCTTTTTTTGTGTACGGCAGTGTTGTTAGCAACCTCTTATCCACTTCCACAGTCAACAATGGACACTTCCTTATTGAGCTCCTTTAGCGCAACGAGCTAATAAAAGAGCTTTTCTTAGATTTCTGCGTGGGAGGACAGGAGGACAGAGAGTCAAAAAAAAGTTTGGGAACGGTTTTACAGGAAGTATCAGCATCCGACGTTGACGTGTCTGAGTGGAAAAAGCGTGGAATTCGGCACGCACAACCGGCAAGGAAAACGGGCACCAGGAAGACACACAATGAGCAGACGTGCGTGTCCAGAAAACGCACAAGACGTCAATCTCCCGAGACTTCAGCTCAGTGAGCAAGGGTGGGAAGACTTTTGTTCTCCACAATGTATTTTTAAAACTAGATAATTACGGCCCTAGCTCATTGGTTTAAATAAATAAATAAATAAATAAATAAATAAATAATAGTTCAAATGTGAATGGAATGCAAGACATACAAAATGTAATGTGAAATGGGTTTATAGAATTACTAAAATTATAGAATAATTAATTATTTTGTTTATAATTAAACTAAATGATTTATGTAAAATATTCATTGTCATTTTTTTTAAATTAATAATTGTAAGGAAAAAAATACATGTATAATTAATTATTTAAATAAAACAAAATTTGCATGTAGTTTTCATCTCATATTTTTTATTAATTGAAAATTAAATAATATGTATAAATATTTTCCCCCTAATTATACTTTATTAAAAAAATAAAAATATTACTTTTTAATTGCATTTATTTGAGCCTTGAGCTCACCGTGTTGAATGCCACCCTCTGACAAGTCCAATCACAGATCCTCAGCTAGCTTGTCATCCATTCCCAGGACTTCACCATTTTGCAAAGAAGGAGAAAGAGTCTCATTGTCCTTTCAAAAATGTTTAATTTTTAACCGTTATGGTTCTGTTGACATCTTACAGATGTTTCCAACACCTATTTAAAAACACTAGGTTGAAAACTTTTTTTTTGTTTGCTTTTGTTTGAAAAGGACATGTGTTGTTATATTATAAAATAGATCATAAGTAGTATAAATATTGATAGTAATAACTACTGTAATAGTACTTTAATATTAACAAAATGTCGATAGTGATGATGATGATGATGATAAGAAAGATAATAGAATATAAATAATAATGTAATGTCAAAAATATAACAGCAATGATGATGACGATAACAGTAATTATTAAGACAATAAAATAATGATAGTAATAACTGTTCATAAAATAACTAATGATGAACACAACTGTTACAATATAAGTAATAGAATAACAGTAATGATGATAGGAACAAAATGATAATTATGATTAATCATGCCAAAGTTCATAATTATAATATGAATTATCGTGACGAGGAAATATAATTATATTTTAACTTATTTAAATATAATTATAACCATTATTTGTACTAATAGAATGATTATTAATAATAGTACACAAAACAATTAAAATAACTGTCATTGTGATAATAGTAATCACAATTATAATAAGATAAATAAGAATAATGGTAATAAAAAATAATAATTATGATTAACATAACAATGATAATATAGTAACAACAGTATAGTGAGGAAACCAGTAATGACTATAAGCATAATTCTGATTAATAATAAGAACAATTTTAAAAACAATACTGTACATTAGGGGTGTGCCAAAAAAAAACGATTCATAAAAAAAGAGATTCTCATTTATTAATCTAATCGAATCGATATTAAGATCCAAAAATCGATTTTATTTAAATTAGAAATGAAGAAGAAGGGGAAAAGGCAGTTATAGCCCACATGCTGTTTTTGTGGACAAAGGCACTTACAATCCAAAATTAATAAATGTTTAAACAAAACAAAAAAAGACACTTTAATGTCTCTATTTGTCATTTTGTCTTGCAAAGCAGACTGGAGTAGATCATGACAATGTTGTGCATATCTGTAAATTGAAGCAGAAATCATTTGTCAATCAAATAATTTTGAATCGAAAATCGATTCTGAATCAAATCGTAGACCCAAAATCGTAATCGAATCGAATCGTGAGACAGTCAAAGATTCTCAGCCCAATTGTTCAAAAATATAATCGTAACAGCAGTACAGGTAGTAGTGTTAGCAACAACAGAAGTAGTAGTAGTAGTAGTAGTAGTAGTAGTAGTAGTAGTAGTAGTAGTAGTAGTAGTAGTAGTAGTAGTAGTAAAAATGCTGAAATGGGCTTCTTGATGAGTTGAAGTGGTCTAAGTGTTTATTGACAGAATCTCAGTTTTAATCCAATGAACTCCAGTCCGTGTTTCCCGGGAGCCCATCTGCCTCCCTTGGCAGTGTTTGTTTACTGCCTGGGAGAAGAAGAAGAAAAAAAAAAAAAAGAGACAGCCAACACACAGCTTGGGAGACAGACCTTCTACCTACCCCTCTCTGTTTGTGCAATAAGAACGAACGGGATTTGAAAAGCTCCAGAAGGAAATAGAGCAAAGGGGGACTTGGCTCCAATTGTGGCGTCTGCCATTTTACACGAACAGCGCCGCTGTGATGTGACGTTCACGTGAAAAGCAAACAACCGTGGAGATCACTTGCTGTCGCGTGGATCTGCAGAAAATCTCAGCGCTGATGCTCGACCCCAGAGTTTGGAGCAGACACGACGCACTTTGAGGACAACTTTTTTTTTTTGCCATGCTTAGGCCCACATTTGACGTGCATCCGGGGAACGATTTGATTTTTTCCCAAACACACGCGAACGTAACGCCACGCGTGCCACCAGTGGCAACACAGCACGGAATTACAGAAAATAAAATTTTCCCGTGTAAATAGTTGACGTTTATGTGGTCGTAACAGCCCATTTTTGTAGGTTACGTATGTGGCGCTGAATGTCCGCGAGGCAAACTTTCATGTGTGTGGCCTGGCTTGGCTACTTTTGACAGCTAGCCCATTAGCTCCAGGTGGCGAAAGTTAGCTGCCAGGTAAAGCCGTTTTGGGGCTCACTCGGTCGAGGGTGTTGGAGCCACAAACCCGCGAAGGAGCCAGACGTGTCTGGTTTAGCACGGCTTAGCTTTAGCCGCGATAGCTTGAGTGCGGAGTGAACACGTTGGACTCGTTCCTCCGCCCATCTTCCGGGATGTCGTTGATTCATTTTTGTTTACCTGCTGGCTCACGCCGCAAAAGCAAAACAATTTCCTGAAAAAGAATTACACCCCCAAACAACAACCTCCTTCCCCCCCCACACCCTCCTCTCCTTCTTCTCGTGCCCTGCTCCCCCTCCCTCGCCACAAGAAGGATTACTCGGGGAGTTTTTGGACGGCTTGCAGCAGATTGGCGGATGGTGCGCGAGCCCGAGTCAGTTATGTGGCTCCGGACTTTGGCTCTTGTTTTGGCTGCAGCCTGCTTCGTGACCACCACCGCGGAAAGTAAGTAACCTTTTCATTTGCATTTGAATGGCAGATTCTCCACACCCACATTATTTAATTTGCTTTGAACTAAACATTCGCTCCCAGGGGTGGGAAAAGTATGGCTGAGAGCGCAAATTCTCTTAGCTGCCATTAATCCAATCATTTGAGCATTTTCGTTGTCAACAGTCCAGGAATAATTGTTGCATTCATTTAGTTTTCCCCTATTAATTTTTGTATTAACGTATTTCATTTAACAATGTTTTGCTTTTCAATCTTTTTACACCAAGAAAATGCATAGCAACCCAAGTGAACCAATATTAAAATAGTGGCACAATAAGATAATATAGTGTTCATAAAAAAAAAAAAAACATTAAAATTCATGTAAAATGTATTGTGTAACTACATGTATCTATTTTTAAACAATTCCTAAAGAAAAAACAGACACAAATGTACTATAAAGTTAAATACGACTGAACTGTGAGGCACTGATTATTTTGCGTACCACCAGAGGGAGCCTGTGTAGCACACTTGTACCAGAAAATCACTAAGTTTATTGATTACTCCAAATAAGGTCATGTAACATTACTTTGTATGTCGCATTGCCATAGAACTAAATGTAGAGAGAAATAAAAAAAGAGGAAAAATTTTCCTCCAGAGAACCCCGGATCATTGCGCTAATTGTGGCCACCTCAGGGCGCACCGTGGACGGCCACAATTTCAGCCCACTTGATTTCAATGGAGCCGACATAATAAAGAGACATGGTGGCCACAAGATGTCCACATAGGAAGTCAGCAATCAAAGGAGTATCATGCATAATATAATCTATATCAAATTCAGGAGAATAGCAAACCAATCACGATAAAGCTTCATTAAATATTTACTAATCACGAGAAATCAGACCAATTTTGACCAAAAAGAATATCTAGGAAAAAGGGCATCTGTGGCATTTCCAAAACAATTGATCTTGTAAATTAGATAAAATGACATGAAAGATCATTTTAAAAGATTTTGAAATTTTATTTTATTCAACAATCGGTTTATTTTATAAGTTAAACTACAGGCCTGCATAAGACATTAGAAATGAATATTGGTTGTTATTTAAGTAATTTGTCATTCAAATGAACTATTTAATGTATGTAAAACGCGGAGGTGTATGTGAGATGTGGAGAGAAATGAGAGTTCAGCGCTGGGATGTGTAGCAGATCTAAATGGGACTGGAGAATTGATTTCGAACCATTCTTTCTGTATGTTATACGTCAACGGACGCTACAGCTGCTTGTTTACTTTCAAACTTGGCTTGTTGCAGACGTGTCATGTATGGAGGCTGAATCTCTTCTTTCATCTATAACCACTTCAAACAAAGTATATGTAAGAATGGAAATAAGATTTGTTGGTTTGTTATGATTGTATTATTTATTTATTTTTTCGGTTTTTATGTTTTATGTTCTGTTTGTGACAGCTATGGCTGTTTTAAAGTGGAGATAAAGATGACTTGACTTGACGTGACTAAAACATACATAAAAGTATTTTTATTTTTCCCTAATCTGACCTGACCTGGTCCAACTGTCAGTTTTAGAGCTGAAATGTTTGCCCACCCCAACCCCCCAATTGTTTACCGGTAGGTAAGGCTGGATGGGAAAAGTAACGCACAATGGACTTGTACAGACCAGGACCACAAGAGCAGGTTTTAGTGGTATAAAAAAATGAGACCAACATAAAGCATTGCAAAGCTTCTTCCACCATTATAATCTGTTAACCTTGCTCTTGCAAAATGAATTCTTCCGGGATTTGTGAGTTCACAAACTCCGGAAATTACATCTTGTACCGCTCCCGCAGATAACTTCCGTTCCCGGACCAATCACAGAGTGACATTGTGTTTGGGGGCGGGATATGCAACTGTGACGAAACCAGGAAGCCAGCGCCGACACCGGAGCTAAAAAACAAACCTTACATGGACGAATGGACGCTGCAATTAATTCTGTTCTTGCAGAATGACTCACCGTTTCCTTGTTGAATGTTGAACAGCGAGGGGCGCTTTGTCCATTTCTAGCTGGTAAGATGTTCGTGCTTTTCCCTCCTTCGACTGGAACGGAGATGACATTTTGAAAGTTTCGCCCGTGGCCGTGATTGGTTAAAACAAATGTGTAGAATGTCGCATTGTCCAATCAGCTCGAATTATTGTACAGAATGTCCCGCCTTTTCCCGACGAAATTACTGTGGAGCGGTACATCCATCTGGCTATTGCCAGGTTAGTCACCTGTACAACCCAATTGAAAAACAAATAAGTCTTATTGAGATGGGGAGGAAAAATAACCAGCTACCAGTAAGCTGAAATGTGCACAGTCTATAATTGGAGATGTGGTTGTGTTAGCAATTAATTTGTCACATTCAAACTTGTGTTCAATGAGAGTCAGTACACACCTTACATCATATAAAGTGCCATTTGTTAACCATAAATAAAGTTCAGACGTTCAAGTAGGCTTTTCTGGAAATGTTTGCGGTTGTATCTTAGAACACAAGCTGCTTCCCCATAACATCATTCCCCATCATTCAGGTGAAGGGTGCAAAAGAGGTTTCAAGGCAGAGTAGATATACCGTGGAACACAATGAAGACCGTTATCATCAAGTGGAGAAAACCTGCCACAATAGTGATATCACCAAAAACTGGATGCCTTTTCAAAGCCTGCAAAGAGGCAGACAACAAACAACATTGAAGGAGC
Source organism: Festucalex cinctus (assembly GCF_051991245.1). NCBI lineage: Eukaryota > Metazoa > Chordata > Actinopteri > Syngnathiformes > Syngnathidae > Festucalex > Festucalex cinctus. The sequence goes on along the minus strand of NC_135411.1, from coordinate 21,829,253 downwards.
TGCAGGAATTTAGTACACATAACAACAATCTGTCATCTTCTTCTTGTGTCTGGGGCTATGGAGTAGGGTGGCAAGACGAAAGACACCCCCCCCCCCCCCACACACACACACACACACACACACACTTGAAATCTCCTAGAAGCATGTGGGAAAATGTGTTCTGGTCTGATGAAAGAAACTAAGGATGAAATTTTTGGCCTTAATTCCAAAGAATATGTTTGGCGTAAGCACTTCCCATCATAAAACAAACAAACAAACAAAAACACCATACCTTCCGAATACCAATACATAATGGGCCAATATTGCCAAATCAACGTGTGCCATACTGATAGACCCCATCGCAAAAAGTGTTGTTTTTGTGTTTTACTGGTATCAGGTCACATTAAGTGAAAAACAAATTGAAATGGTTTATCTTGGTCTCATTAATTTACATCACAAAAACCTGGCATTTGAGCAGGGATGTGTAGACTTGTTTATATGCATTGTATTTAGACATGTATGGAAAAAAGTAATTCATAAGGAAAGGAAGAAATGCAGTAATACTGATGGAAGTCAATGCTACAAGTGAAAAGAACTGCAGTGCCAGTAAAGAGTATTGCCAGTAGCAATTTGATTGTAAGCGGTGTTGTTTTGACCGCAACGACGTATTGACGATGTTGTAACTCACAGGCGCCTCGTGCACCTAAAAAGGCACAAAGGTCGGCCACTTATCGTCTGTTTGTGTCCGTAAACAAAATGTTGTCGCCGGCGCCCCTAAGAAGTCTGAGAATGCCAGAGGATAATCGGCTCTCACTTGTTGGCCATTTTAAACTTTTTGTTTGGTCTCTCTAGCGCTCTTGGTAAAGGAATGTGACATTAGAAGCCCCTGATAACTTTTTGTTTTGTTTTAAACAAATCAATGAACCAATGTGCTTTTCTACCGTGGATGTGATTCCAAATTGTGGGACATTATCCCCCTTGACTTAATTGGTCCCCATATCATTATTTATTTAATTTAAATAATTTATCGTTGTTTATCTATCTCTGGCAGTAACATATAGTGACAGGCAGAAAATGAAATGTCGCTTCTCTAGATGGTAGAAGGTAAAATTCATCTCTTTTTTTTTTTTTTTTATACATCCATCCATTAAACGAACCGCTTATGTATGTTTTATTCATTTGTTGGTCTATATCAGGGCTCAACAATGCCTGTCCTCGAGGTCCGGAATCCTGCAGGTTTTAAATGTTTCCGCCCACTAGCACATCTGATTCATATAATCAGCTCATCAGCATACCTGATAAGGATCCTGATCTTTAGTATCAGGTATGTTGGTTGGCGGAAAAATCTAAAACCTGCAGGACTCCGGACCTCAAGGACCGGAATTGGTGAACCCTGGTGTATATATTAAGTAGGGATCTAACAATAATGGCAATATCGTGATATCACGATATGAAAAGCAGCACATATGTTAAAAAAGTTAGGTTGATTTCCATTTGTGCAGTTCTAGCACACTCTGGTGGCTTATTTTTTTTTAAATGCAGTTTAATTTTGTCAAGGCATGTTTTGGCCCTTTTATGTTTAAAATCCACGTTCATCGTCAGATGTAGGAGAGTATAATATGCTTGGGAACAGAGTCAATATGTGGAGGAACTCAATCTGTGCATGCATTAGCAAGTGCCTCAATAAGTGTTATTAGAGATTGTATGTGGTTTATATGCTTTTATGTACAAAATCACATTGTTTTTTTTGTTTTTTTTAGTATAAGCTCTTTTTTTTTTTTTTTTTTTTACAATATTGTGACCTTTTTTTAATCCTCCACCTCCCCACAGTACTGTGATAATTATCGTATCATGACCTTCATATTGTGATAATACTGTATCGTGATGTTTGAATATCGTTACATCCCTAATGTTAATTAACAAGTGCAGTCCATGTTTAAGTGACATGTACAAAATGGTAAAGCCACAGATTTGTTTGCATTATTGTTAACACACACAAAAACCCAAATATGATCTTATTTGAGTTTTTAAAATCCCGAATAAGACCACTAGGTTACCCCTTTCAGAACCCAAATTCTTGTTCATATAAACGGCATTCGGAAATCGGAATACTTCATTTGAATGGGGCATAATTGATTTGCATTGTGCACATGCTCTATTCTTTGTCTTTGTCTTTTCTTCACGTATTTGTATTTGCAAGGAATCTTGATCTAAACAAGGCTAAGCAAGCCTCGCTTGAATACATTGATTTCTCCGCTGCATTTTCACGTTATTTTCTCTCTCTATGGCGACAATACCACAGTTTGTATAAATACATACATATATACATGTATATACTATTAAGTCTGTCCTTCTGGCGCGCAATCCACCGGAAATTTCTCAAGCAGAGGTAAACATGACGACGTAGCAAAGAACCACACTTTCGGAGCAAGGCAGAAACCGTCTACTATATTCACCGTGGTGTGACATAAATATGTTTTTTTATTGAACGTAGAAAGCTAAATGTGGAAATGACGTTGTCTGTGTGTTGTGCTTCCGAGTGGAGTATTCCACATAACCATGGGAGTAACTTTGTGACCGCCACTTATCTTGAATTTTCAGAAACCAGAATTCTGACCTGAACCCAAATATTAACTGCATGTAAACGCAGTCAGTGAAATGTAGCTAGGCCTGTTGGGCACACTGTAAATGCCAGCTGCAGTTACAAGCATGTTGTTAAATTAACACCTTGTTGACAGCATCATCAAACCCCAACATTATTCTACTTGCACAATTCTCAAAGCTAGACAGTGTCATTTGCAGTCATGCAATGTGACTTTACAGCCATTTGTTGCGAGCTGACGAAAACCCCCCACATACTTTTAGCAATCAATGTCGATTATCACCTTAAACAGAAGCGGTACATTGCCGTATCCTTAGTGTGCTTTCACACAGCTGCTACAGCTTGACCCTTGAGATAAATTACGTTATTGAACATTCTTGTCAGCGTAAATTGACATTTGCTTTCAACACAAAATGGGTACGGGCAGTAGTGGGTCTCAGGTGAACCTCACTCATCACGTTTTTGACCCCAGCTCAGAGTGAGAAATGACATCAAACCGACTCAAGCGGGAATTTCTGCAACAGGAATCAAAAGGAGTTGGATGGCCAGTGAAGGAGGGCCTCTTCAGAAGCCCGTTTGACCAGTGGCTGAGTCTCTTGTCAGGTACTTGTTAAGCGAGGACGTTTTTATTCAACAGCACAGGGAATTAAATGCATTTTTGAAAATTAGAGAGTACCTCCTCAAAGTTGCCTCCCTTTTGAGAATTCCATTTTCTGGGTTGTAAACACTCACTCATGGTTTATGCCGACTTGAGGCTAATTCCCCAAAATTAACATGCAAACGGCAGCCAGCACGTAGCACAAGAAGCTAGCACTGCGCAAGCTGTAGCAGTCTATTTTAAATTGATTGGCAGTTCTTTTAAAATCACAATGCAAACATCAGCAAAACAAGAATGGCAAGGCAAGTTTATTTGTATAGCACATTTCATACACAAGGCAACTCAATGTGCTTTACACAAGGAAAGACGACACATAAGCACCAACAAACAGTAGTTAGCATTCAGAGGAAAAAATAAATAAAAATAGGTTACAAAATTTACTAAAAAATAAATAAATAACAAAAAAAACATACAATAACAAACTTAAAACATTATTCAAAAAACTTTAAAACATTTAGCATCAGGAAGTTTAAAATAATAATAATAATAATAAAAAAACAAAAAAACAAAAACTAAAGCTGTTTAAAAGTCCCTAATCAAAGGTATGAGAAAAAAGCAAAGTTTTCAACCTGGATTTAAAAGCATTTACACTCGGGGCTGACTTCACTTTGGTAATGGTATTTCATTTGCTATAAGCAAAGGTCGTGGTTGTGGTGATGGAGCCAATTATTTTTTGTGAAAAAGATCATTATTTTATTTTAAGGCCATAGTTCTCAGCCCTAAGTCAAATGATGTATGACACTGGTCAGGTACTGATGATCCTTATCAAAGTAATGTCATTGGGAACCGGGAAGTAGGATGTTACCAAACCAGCGAAGCAAAGCATTGGCTGCTCTTCTTTCCAAGCCTCAGTGAAGATGATTACATCACATGTTGTTGTTGTAACTATCTCGCTGACTTGTACGGAACGCAAGGAGAACAGTAAAACCTTGAAAAGGGAAGTGTCGCAATCACTCCACTCCCGCTTTATTGGGGCCTCTCAGGGGAGCCCCCCCATGCACAACACCAGCCTAACAACGTGTTACCCCGCCAGCATTCCACCTCCCTTGGTGGGATCGGAATAGCTCGCCTGCAGCTGTAAATAAAGGAATGGCGAGTTGTGCGCGGATATGTGCGACACCGACGAGTTCCTACTTGAGTACGTTTAAATTTAGCCGAGTCTTGTGACCTGCTTTGCTTTGTACTTTTGGCCTACGCTCAAGCTGGGCCCCTGCTAATGGCTCATTGATGATTCCCAGCAGCACCGCCAAGAACTTTGCTTTGCGATCTGGCCTCTGTATGGAGATCTCGGCCCGTCGCCATAGCAACATTTTGTGAGTGCACCTCTGTCGTGCAGGGGAACATCCTAAAAGTGGAAAAATTCAGGCTTTTGCTAACAAATCCTTTTAAATTGATTATCGCATCGATTATTCTGTCACTCTGATATCCCATTTGACTGTGTGTCTGCAAAAAAATGTCCCGAGTGGTGCAAATATGATTTTGAAATTAATATTTCTAGTTTTTGAGCTAGAACTGTTTGTGTGTTAAAAAAATAAAATAAAATAAAAAAAATTGGGGTCGACTTGGCTGAATTATACAAGTGTATAAGTGTGTACAGTTTATCAACTTTTTTAAATTCATTTTTATTTTTATTTTTTTTATAAGCAATATCACATGAGAGGGATTGATGTACTCACCAACCTTTTTGTAACTGATTCACTTTCTGCCTTGGTTATTGTTTTGTTGTTTGTTTTCAATTAAAAACATATGTTTGCGAATGTCTTATTTTGATTAAACACAAAAGACTACAGAAATCAGAATTACTGTTGAGAGGCTGAAATGATCAATATTTAACTATACAACATTATTGCATTATGTCAACGGGTGAGTGGTTGCTTTATTTTAGTTTTATCATACAGTGGTTAATCTTTCACACTTGTATGACAGTTAAAATGGATTTGTTGCCCGCTCGTGTACGAGTTCTCTGTTTTGCTAAAGGCGGGTCACGTTGCCACAACCTGCAACGCAGCCATTTTGTGCCTTTGGCGCACGTCCTTTTAGATTTACGAGCCCTGGCAAAAGTTACGACTAAATGTTTGCACATGGACGAGCTGAGTCTTTCTCCAAAATTCCCCACTTGCACATTTGGGCCTCCGTTTTCCCGTTTCCAGCGAGCTTAGCTATCAATGGCTTAGATTGGCCATTGCTAAAAATACTATCCCAGCTGAAAGTGAACACTGATAGGAGCGTCGACTAGGACTCAGTCGCCTACTGTGCAGGGTCACTCAGTGCATGCTTTACGAGCAGCGGCGTCCCCTCCTATTGTACGTTTGCCATTCACTCCTGAGCTCTTTGTGGCTCTGAACACTTGTTGCACTCAGTTTGCTGGTCTGATTTTTTTTTTTCCACGCTTTCAATTTCCTCAGTTTCAAGTCACGTACTTGTTGCTCCGGAATGGAATAAAAAGGTTTATAGTCCTCTGTATGAAGAACCTGTACAATCATTTTGTCCCCAAAATATTTTATTTTTGTAAGATTAAAATGGATGGATGTAAATAAATATGTCACACACTGAGGCTATTCTGGAAAGAATAAGATTAGTCATATCTTTGTAGAAACAGCCCATTTTCCGAGGATACAGTAATTTAAGAATTACTAATTTAATTTTGATTTTTAATTTTAATGTTAGTGTTTTCAGAAGAATATTGTTATTATTGTTGTTGTATTGTTGTGGAAAAAGTCAAAATTTTATGACAATTAAGTTGTATAGTTTTAAAGATGCAATCGTACAAGAATAGTCATTTTTAGAAAAAAAAAGAGTTGTGTTTTGTAGAAAAAAAAATTAAGCAGTATGCAAAGTAAAATGTAAATTCATATTTTTATTTTTAAAAAAGTTGGAAGGAATTAACATTTTTGCAGAATAAAGTTATAATTTTTAAACAAATATTTTCATAATGTAATCCTGTACCTTTTCTGAGAAAAAAAAGTCCATTTTACAATAGGCAGTTTTTCTGTATACACAAAGAGAAACACCTGTATCATTGGGTTTGTTTGATCGTCTTTTTATAGAAGGTATTTATTGATAAAATTGTGAGGGCTCTAGATCTGTAAAGTACTTGTATTCTTAACTATATGGTATGTACCAATACTACACCCCAGACCACTTCACCACCCACCCTGACATACAGTATTCCTACCTCCCTTCCGGGTAGTAGCTCGGTCGACTAAAATTTGATTAAAAATAAAATACAACCAGATGACTAAATTATGACTAAAACTTTAATTTTAGTTAACAGACTATATAACTAAGACTAAATTTACATTTCTTGTCAAAATTAAGACTCGTATTTCTTTTTACCCACTATATTTTGTTGGCGGTTAACATACATAGGTAACAATTGCATCCAGATTCCCAACTTGTTTACATTCAGCAGACTCTCTGTCTTCATCTAAGTATCTATGTGTTTGTCACAGTTTGTTCTTTTACGTAGTATTCGGTCTGAGACACCACATAACTGCAATGTCTTATGTTACAGGCTACATTTAAATGAAATGTGATGCAGGTCGGTTAGAAAATCATGTAGTTGGATCCTGTTATAAAATCAGTAATGATTAGTTGTTAGTCTTAAAAAGTGTTTGAGTGAAACATGACAAGAAAAGTCAGCATTTAGAGTTGGTGTCATCAACTCCTCAAATGTACATTTACTCAGTCTACAAAAAAATATTGTTGGATCCTTAATTATGGTATGACAGGTGGCGACTGGTCTTGGAATTTTGACATTCACTTGTGAAAACTGTTAAGATTCAACCTGTTGTTCTTAAAAAAAATATATAATTGAAAAGCATAAAATTTACCCTTGGAATATATAATACTTATTCCCATGACTTGACAACGTCTGTGGTAATTGTACAAACAATGTCGCCCTTCCTTTCCTCTTGGAATGTTCTTTTTAAAAAACAAAGCATTAAATGATTTACACGGTGTAAAGGCTCTTGTAGAGCTCGTTGTTTGTGCGGCGAGTTGTTCTATTATGTAAGAGGTGTCAACGGAGGTCTCGGCTAGAAAGAAGTGCACGCCTTTCGCCACCTTACGGCTGACCGGTTGACCCCGTGCACCCGGCTCACCGTTGGCTGGCTCAGTCAACAAATACACAGCCGCATGCCTCCAGCTGTACACTCGTGAACTATAAGCTGACCTTGGAATGTCCCAAATTGCACCTGCATAGCTAGTAGCAGCTGGAGAAGAAGAAGAAGTGAGATAGCCCAGGTCTATTGGAAAAAGTGTTTGTCAGATTGACTAGGCGGGCGTAGCGCGTTTACTCTCACCGGGCGATTGGCCTATCCTTGTTTCTGAGCCTTATGTAAGCTCTCTATCGGCCCATTGGTGTTATCATCTGCAAGTCTGACACCACAGGACTCCATGTAGTCTTCAGGTAGCCCCCCCCATGATGTGTCATTTGCGCTTCCAGCAGGACATTGTACAGAAAGGAAATTCTTATTACCGGTAATCTGTGATCAATTTAAAGAAACTCAAAGCCACAATTGTTCACTGTCGGTTAATGGCCTTTGAGGTGTAGTTCAGTGATTAATGGACTTCACGCGACACGTCAGTTTACGCCTCTACATTGTCCATTAATCTCTGATAATTGTACACCTCATCAGGTAGTAACATGGCATAATGGCATAGAAAGAATCACTCAACTATCGCACTTTTTTTTTTTTTTAACCAACAAGTCTGGAAAAATGTGGAATTTTGAAATCTCAAATATGTAGGAATCCTGGACGTAGACATAGCGAACGAGTGTAGACTAGAGTTGGCCGACTGTTAATTCGCTAAATTGTGCATATTTAGTGGCACAGCCAGAGTTTGTGAATTAAAGGAGAAGTGAACCGAAACATTTTGTTTACAATATGTTAATATTGCGATTGTGGAGTATGAATAAGCAGAAAATCCACCTGTTTTTATCTATCTCAGTCAGTGGGCAGCCATTTTGTCACTTGCTGTCAACTGAAAATTACATCACAGTTGCTCAGGACAATGACCAATCACGGCTCACCACTTTTATGACATTTGTCCTGTGACTTTTACAAGCTTATCTGTGATTGGTCGTTAATTGAGTCCTGAGCAAGTGTGATGCCATTTGCAGTTGACAGTAAGTGCCCCCTGAGATGGATATATTGTGAATTTTTCTGCTATATTAATCAGAATACCTTGTTTAGACTAGTGGGTTTGCATAGAACATATTATTGTAAAGAACATTTTTATGTTAACTTTCCTTTTCATGTAGAGGGATTTTTGCCTTGACATATTTTTTGTTACAAAATTATTAGAGTTATGGTTATCGGGAATTTCCCCTTTTTTTTTCTTCACCTTTTCTTTTGCCTTCGATTGTGTACCTTTTCCAGGAAATGACTCCAGAGATTATAAAGAAACACGCCAATAATTATCGGCATATCGACCAATTTGACGTCATCCAGATCAACCAGATAATGGAAAAATCCGCCGATTTAATAAGACTTGCCTCGTTGGTCCATCTGTTGTGGTTGTGGCTCAAGTTGCGCCCAACTCCTCAACCCCTCCCCTCTCCTATGGTAGTGTCGCATATTTGTGACGTCATAATGTGCGCAACCTCGTGTTCACAAGGTGACATGGCAGTCGCCAATGGGATTTCTTTACTGTGTCTCCGCAAAATATATCCCTCACAGTTTTTTGTTGCATTTTTTAAAATTTGACTGTTTTGTTATGGAAAACTCAAAATTAGTTACTGGTTGTCTTTGAAGCAGACATATCAATAAAATTCAGCTTCATGGTGTTTCAATGTATTTATACGTTAGACTTAAAGTAGGACTCGAAAGTATATTTCTATTCAAGTTAATTTTGCAAACAATTTTCAGCTTACTTATTGGTTATCAACGATGGCACCGTCTAAATTATTGGTTTATCAGTATCAGTTGAAAATGGCGTTATCGTGCATCCCTACTTCTTATTAGTATGTTATTCATAGTTTTCATTTGGAAAGAGCCTGGTAGCTATCTAGCTGGTATTCAAACCTGAATTAGACCAGTTCAATTCATTGGTGTGTCTACCCGCCCAAATACACCACTCACTCCAAACATGACTGACATCTTTTTTTCCAGATAAATAGTAGTTAACGCATGATCTTAGGCTTCTTACAAAGTCACTGAGGCGACTTTACAAATCATCTTTGGCCAGACTGAGAACCTCGCTTTCATGGCAAGGGCTCCATGGTTGACAGTGACTTTGTGCCAGAAATGCAGTTGCTAAACAAAAATGTCAACAAAGACTGTCTGCTCTTCATCACGGCCTGAGAAATAGCCACATATTTTGTAGTGAAATATCTTCTGTAATTACCAAGAGATCTATTATTTTCCCATATGTCTGACTCCTTCGAGTCAAGGCCCAAGGCATCTGTCACTTCCAGTAAGCTACTGGTTAGCAATCTTGCCTAAACAATACTATAATCCCTATTTTGAGTCTAATCAAGAAGACGGACCTTTGTGGAAAGCAAGCCTGTCCCAAAGTGGAATTATGGTCCATTTATCAACACAAAGGAGTCCCCCCTAACCTGGCAATAGCCAGATTGATAATTGTGATTCACTCAAGGGAGTTCTCCACAATATCAGTCTGCTCCACAGTGATTTGCTCAGGAAAGGTGGGACATTCTGGACAATACTTCGAGCTGATTGGATGATGTGGCATCTTGTGCCCGTTTTGACCAATCACGGCAACAGATGAAAATGTCGTCCTCGGTCTAGTTGTAGGGGGCGGGGGGGGGGGGGGGGGGGGGGGGGTCGGGGGGGGGGGAAGCACCATCATCTTTCCCAGATAAAAATGCAAGAAGTGCCGCTGTTCCACATTCAACAAGGAACCGGTGAGTAATTCTGCAAGAACAGAATTAATTGCAGGATCCATTCGTCCATGTTAGTTTAGTTTGCTTCCCACGTTATCGGCGCTTCCTGGTTTCCTTACAGCTGCATATCCCGCCTCCAAACACAACGTCGCTCTGTGATTGGACTGAAGCACTGGTGGAAATCAATGTGCTCGGTACAAGATGTATTCTCGGGAGTTTGTGAACTCACAAATACCGCGAGAATTCAGCTTGCAGAGCTTAGGTTAGTCTCCCTCTATGACGTTCCTTCGTATTCTTAAAGGGCCTGTCAGTAGGTTTGACAGTTTCTGTTAGTAAACGAACCGTTTCTGTTTGTAAACAAACAATTCAAAATGGGCGCCTACCATGGCTCAACCCACACGAGCTCAACGTTCACACCCCCTGCCTCTGCCCACCGCCCCCCTGCCTCTAATCACTCTAATCACTCTACTCGTAAACAAACAACCCGTCTGCCTACACGCCCCCCGCCGCTCCAGCCACGCCCACTCCCAACCCCTGCTCTGCGATTGGGTGGAGGGGGAAACAACGGTCTGTCCACAGACACCACCCAGAAACGTCCCGTTGTTGACAAAACAAACACAAAATGGTAAAATATAGGCTGGAGGGTAAATTAAAAAAATCACAACCATACATTAACTTGAGCCTAGAGGAGTAGACTGAGAAGGACTTAAAGTGTGTGCATCCTGTATTTAAGAAGTGCCTTTTCCAGAGTGAAACTGGCAGACAGAGCCTTTAAACTTCGTGTTCTCTTTTTGTGTCTTTCCAGTCTGTCCGAGCAAGGACATCCGCAACAATGTGACCAAACTCAATTCGCTGGCCAACTGCACGGTAATCGAAGGCCACCTGAAGATCATCCTCATGTTCGGAACCAAGCCCGAGGACTTCCGGGGCCTGGCATTCCCCAAGCTGACGGTGGTGACCGACTACCTGCTGCTGTTCCGCGTGTACGGCATGGAGAGCCTCAGCGACTTGTTCCCCAACCTGACGGTGATCCGCGGCAACAACCTGTTCTTCAACTACGCCCTGGTAGTATTCGAGATGCTGCAGCTGCGCGAGCTGGGCCTGCATAGCCTGATGAACATTACGCGGGGAGCCGTCAGGATCGAGAAGAACCCGGACCTCTGCTACCTGTCCACGCTCGACTGGTCCAAGATCCTGGACTCGGTGGAGGACAACTACATCGTGGCCAACAAGAACGACAGGGAGTGCGGGGACGTGTGCCCCGGGGCGTCCGTGGGGAAGACCACCTGCCAGACCACCACCATCAACGGACACTTCAGTGAACGCTGCTGGACGCAGAAGCACTGCCAGAGAAGTAAGTCCTTATTAGCCGCTGCGCAACTCAAACACTTTCGAATAAAACCACAGTAAGGTAAAACCACCCTTTGAAGACACTTGACAAATGAATAATGAAAAGGTGAAAGGAAGAGCTGATGGGCTCTTAGATAGGCTTGATGCTACTGCTACATTATAAGTTAGCATCCTTTTGCTCCAGCACAATACATTTATTATAACAATATTGCTTAAAAAGAAAAAAAAGGAGGAATTTGCTAGTGGGAATGGCGCAACTCAAAAATAGTATGTAAACAGATAATGTAGTAAACTGACTGTATTGTTTGACAGATATTGAGGGAAAACAAATCTGGACCAAAAAAAAAAAAAAAAAAAAGACACTAAAAAAGGGGGATTATGTAGTTGAAAATACAAGTTATTAGATTCAATTAGACAAAATTCCAAATGAGGAAAAAAATTGAAAATAGGTGCAAATACGAACTGTTATAAAAATCCATTAATATTAAAAAAAAAAAAAAAAAAAAGACTATTACAAAATAATTACATAACATTAGGTGAAAAATAAATAATATGCGACACAAATCCAAACAGACAAAAAATACACACATATTTTCCCTGGCTATATTTGAATGTCAGCTCCTGGAGGTTGATTCTTTCACCAGTGGTGATAGTAGCAGGCCTTCTGCTGCAAATTTTGTCAAGAATTGATTCTTTTTCAAGAAACATACCATCGTGTAAATTACACGGCTGAGCGATTTTGGAAAATAATCTAATTGCGATAAATTTATAGTATAATACGAAAGACTATCTACTACAATTCTAGGTTTAAACTTACTAGATAAATATTCTGATGTGTAGTTTAAGTTTTTACCATAACTTAATTCTGTGTGAGTGTATACTCTTAGTATATACTATACTGTAAATCAGAAATCAAATGAACTAAAGTATAGATTACACTTATGCAAACACATTTGTGGCTTTACCACTTCACCACATCCAAAATTTGTGTAAACATGTAGACTGAACACTGAACTCATCTACATTGATAAATAAATAAAAAATACATATTGGAAAAAACTCACCGTTCTCTAGTCAGTAACATCAAAAATGCTTAAATGTAGGAAAAGAAGATTATACCTGCTTATGATGTAACATTTAACGATTTCAAAAATGGCTGAAGAACCAACAGGCAGTAGAAAGATTTAGCTTGCAGTGATGGTAGGTGTACACCAATTAAATGGGAAGTAACATTAATTTGTCTTCACTTTCAATCATGAAATTGGAGGACACAACATATGGCCACATACAGAGAAATCTATCCACTTAACATTTGATTGCTAACACCTTCACAGGCGCTTCCATTTTCGAATCATTCGACGGAAGGATGTGTTTTGATTTGTCACCTCTCAGTAGTCGCGTGTGCGCGCAAACATCAGAGACACAAAGTCGGCCGTTTTCTTTTACATGGGCGGCATACGTCAGACAGCCGCGTCGGTTCACACGTGGCAGGTCTATTAGCACAGACACACCTAATGAGCAGAAACACTGTCACACGCTCCAACATACGATGGCAGAAACACCAAAACATACACAACACACACTTTTTTTTTTTTTTTTTTTTTTTAAACCTCGCAAGCCAAATAGATCTGTTATATACGCGGATTTTCTCGACAGGCTTTAATTACAGCACTGACGTCTCTGCCTGCTCGGAACTCCTCTGCTCTCTTCCGCTCCACTCCCAAATGTTTTTTTTTTTTCTGTTTTAAATATCCAAACTTTGTATGACATTTAAGCCATATATTGTCTTGAAATTTTGATTCGAGTCCCAATTTTACATTTACATTTTTGACTAATAATAATATGCCCAACAATGAGAAGAAGGAAGCACCAAAACAGTCTTCAGAGAGGGGAGCACAAACACAGGTGGAGAAACGTATCTGGGAGCTGTCAAAGCGCAGGCCACTGTGTTGCGTAAGGATGCAAGCAAAGGTTTCGGGACGGCACCCTCGTGCAAGATTCTTCCGAGAACTTGAACTGCGAACACTTTTCGTGTTACTGAAAAAAGGGGGCGTGGGGGCAGTGGCTAGTAAGCTGATGACAATTGATGAGCTCAATTAACTTTAACTAATTAATTGTATGCGGCTGTGCTGCCAGATTGCCTTTCCAAACTCAATTGTCTCCCTTTGATCAAATTGTTTTCACACGTTGATAAGATTGTGGTTAGTTAACTACATCTCAAACTAAGCCAATGTTCTGTATCATGTTGCTTCATCTTGTTTGGACCAAATAAAAGCCAATAAGGGTCACTGTGCAAAGCAAAAATAATTCACCATCATCTATCATGGATGATGATGAACTGCAGCTTTGGCTAAAGTTAGCTGTGTTGCAATGCTTTGGCATTGTGTCATAGACTGGAGCTTGCTAAAGTACTTTCTATTTCAGTGCAACTTCCACTGTACGAATCTGGATCTTAATGCGACGCCACACTTGGCCAGTTATCCCATCAATGGCTCTCTGATTCTGAACCACTACAAAATTGTGCATCTTATGCCCATAGTTGGACAGTAAAGCCCATATTCCACTGAGAGGCCAGGCATTTGCGAGTGTTCACGAAGGTAGTGAATGTTGATTTCTCGTCAAGGTTATTCAAGGTCGCAGACGTTTGCCAATCGTTCGCCAACGGTTTTAATGTTTCTTCTTGTCGCAAGGAAACTTTGAATATGTTCCAAAGAAAGGGAAAAAAAACATGACAAACGTTCCAGGAACCCTAACGAGAGATTAACATTCAGCAAATGTTCGCACCCTCAGTGAGATACTTAATTGAGGTTCAGAAATGCAAACAAACAAGGTGAAAAAGCCCAAATAAAAGCTGCTAGCCTGTAGAAACCCACTTACAGAATAATTTGGCTGAATTTCCGTCTTTTTAACATTGTCAAGAACATTACAGTTATTGCAGAATATTATGTAATATGAGAAATATTACAAAAGCCAGTAAAAAAAAAGCTAGACAAAAGCCAATCTTATTTGATTTGTAGCTGGAGATAGCATGAGGGCTGTGACTGCACCTTTTTGACCGTCATTATTGCTGGCTGTGCAGCGCATACGTTGTTTTTGGACACCATAATCCCCTTCTGGAGTAATATATAATATTTGTGGTGGTCATCTGTGATGTTAATCCTTGAATATCTGCCACATCAAATATACAGTTTTCACTCACTGAAAGGACAATTCACCATTTTGACTTGACATTGACGCCACCTCTGCAATCTATTGGGACAAACAGTGCACTTGTGACCCACATCTGCAAAGTTGCTGATCCAATTATTCTGGACCCGCTTTGTCGCTCAGCGGTTGTTTGGCAAATCAGACACCAGCTGCTGCCCTCCCATGTTGAGAAAATGGAGGCACTGTAAATTGCTGGACGTTAGCCAAATGTGCATATTTTTTCCTCCCCCGTGGACAATTGACTGGTTGGAGAGTGCATCAAATTTGATTCAAGCAAGATTTTCTTTGGTTCAGTAAACAAACCCATGAGATTTGCTGTCAAAATGCATTGAAGTTTCATTCCAGCAACACTTGGTCCAGACCAGATGTTGGCCAAAATGCACGGCTCTCCAGTCGTGTGCTCACTCGCCATAGTCACAGTTGAGCCTCAACCACATAATGTGACAATTTCAATTGGGAATATGGAAAACTGGTGAGATCTGCAAAAACCCTGACAGGATATGACATGAGAAAGTTTTGTGGGCTGTGCAGTAGCCTAACAGCATATGACATGTTGAAGGCCAGCCCTATATGCAAGTGCTTGGTGGGAAACTGGGGTTTAACTGCTGGGAGGAAGGCGAGCAAGATTTGCGCAATATCAGCTAGATATGCAGAAGCCTTTCAAAAAAGGTGTGAGGCTAACAAGATATATGGACGTCCAGCAAGATATATGCAGAAGCCTAGCGAGATACTGTATGTTATGGGGGCCACAGTGAGATATGCGGAAGCCCTTAGGAGTTGTTCAGACAGCCAACTAAAATAGGATTTTTTTAGCGCATCCAGATTGAAACTTGAAAGCTCTTTTGTAGTCTGAACAGACACAAAACACATCTAATCCGAATTTTGCAGGATAGATTGAAACCACATTTGTGAGGTAGTTTTATGTCCGTTATGGACAGGATGCGTCCCAGTCTGATCAACTTCAAACGCACGGATCAGAATTGACTGTCGTTGACGTCACTACGCAACACAAACCCCAATGTGCCGGACCACAAGCGCTTTCAGTATCCCATCGGATTCACCTGCCCAACTGATTCCTCACATGCTCCAGTAGTCAAACGCCTAGACGACTCCACTGCCCTGTCGGTTTCTTGCATGCACAAATAGAAACAAATTATTGCCTAGTTGTAGCCATAGACATATGGAGGTCGTATTCTGAATGTACATTTTATCATCCTCACATGCTTAACACACTTGCGAGGAACTAGTTGGTCAGTGCTACAGCAACCTGTCAGATGGGTCAATAATCTGGCCCAGTCTGAACAGTCCCAGATTGGATTTGTACACTTGCTAAAAATCAGTGTGGACAGTCATCCGTAAAAATCAGATTTGAGGAGGAAACCAAATGGAATCAGATATGCCTGCAGTCTGAGTGCAGCCTTAGAGATCTGTGGAAATCTGAAGAGATTTGTGTAAGTAAAGCAAGCTATATGGAAGCCGAATGAGATATTAGGAAGCAGATGACTAGCAGTATATGGTACATGGACGTATATCTTGCAAGACATGTGGAAGTCTCCCGAAACAAGCCTGAAGTCTAACAAGATAATATAGCAAGATATGTGGATACTAGCAAAAATAGAATATGCGGTATCAAAGAGAGTTGTGGAAGATATGCAGAAGCCTAGCGAGATATGTAGAAAACTATTGAGCCTGGCAACGTGTATACGAAACCCAAACGTGAGATATGTGCAAGTCTAGCGAAAAATATGCGGCATTAAGGCAGGATATGCTGGAACACAACGAGATACAGAAGCTTGGCAACATATACAGTACATATGAAAGTGTATATGGGGAGATATACAGAAGCATAGTAAGGTATGTGGAAGCCTTATGAGATATGTGGATGCATAGCAAGATGTGTGGAAGCATAGCATGATATGCAGAGATCCAGCAAAAAATACGGAAAGCTGGTGACATAAATCAATGGCAAGTTACGTGGAAGCCTCGTAAGATAGAAGTTTAGCGAGATATGTGGAAGCCTTGTGAGATATCTGGAAACCTAAGAAATATGCAGACGTTTGGTGACATTTATGATGGTCTATTGCAAAGCCTCGCAATGCATGTATGTGGAAACTAGTGTCTGGCCTCTAGGCCATTGTCAGCACTCGAGATTCGCCAACGGGAGAAAAAGGATGTTGTTTTGTCGCATTTTAAAATGCAGAAGACGGAATATGCATAAACACTCTGAGAAGCCTAACAAGATGTGGAAGTTAGATGAGATATGTTGAAGTTTAGTGGGATAGGCAAAACATTCAGAAGCTTTGCGAGATTTGTAGAAGCTTAGTGAGATATGATGTGAAGGCATAGCCTGATTTGTGAAATTAAACTGGATTTGTGGAAGTCTGGCAAGCTATCTA
This sequence comes from Festucalex cinctus, assembly GCF_051991245.1. NCBI lineage: Eukaryota > Metazoa > Chordata > Actinopteri > Syngnathiformes > Syngnathidae > Festucalex > Festucalex cinctus. Next base: position 21,812,211 of record NC_135411.1, on the reverse strand, counting down.
TCTTGGCCTTTCCACAAAAATTCCTCTTCCACAGGCTCATTTCCAAGTTGTATGACTTAAGAGTCATACAAATGTGGATGATAACACTGTATCCCATTCCCAATAAAATGTATCCACTTGTTCTTAACGTGACAGTAAATGGCTGCTTAGTTGACATTTAGGGGATTAGGCAGCTGTTGTAAGAATCATTTGATCGCACTCGCAAAACAAAAGAACTTGACTCCAGATCCCTGCGGCTTGACCTGGCTTAGAGCCCACGTTTGGAGTCAGAACCCTTAAGCCCAATTCACACTGGCTGCGGAACGGACGCGGTGCGTTTTCCTTACAGCGGCCGTACGGATGCCGCAAGGATGGAACGCATTTAAGTCTGTGTCAATTCACACCAGCTGCGGTGCTTTGCGTCTGCGGTGCGGAACAACTGCGGCGATGCGGAAGGTTTCCGCAAGCGTTCTATTTCTTCCAGACGCCGCATGCGTAATTGCATGAAGCTGAAGAAATGACACTAGCCGGACAGGAAGTCGGGCGTCTTGCATCAAGGTAAATCCGGTATATTTAAAAATAAAACCGTTTGCGTACTCGTTTTTTTGGTAGGGAAGCTAGCTAGCTACATAGTATGACATGAGTCGGACATTTAAGACAAAAAAAATAAGCTCAGAATAAATCAAACATGACAAAATGACACTATTTAAACACAAAACATACTTACCCATGGTAGAACAGCCATGGTAGAAGTCCCAGAAATAATGTCCAAAAAGCATATCGATGTGACAACAGCCAAGCGTGGCTGTTGTTTACAAATAGGACTCTATATACACGGTTGTTATTGGGTGAACTCAACTCTCCAGCGTGAACCCCACGTGATCTTGTGGTCTGTCGGGAACAGATTTCCGGACACTTGACGCACGCGGTGTGAATTGCAGTCCTTGCGGAAGCCGTACGGAAAACACACCGCGTCCTTTCTGCAGCCAGTGTGAATTGGGCTTTCGGTCCCCTTCTTCCTCATCAACCTGCTTCTTCCGCCGCAGGGTAATTCTAGCTGCAACCGCAACAGATTACACCCATTCCCTTTTGCGGCGGAAAGAGTGCGCATCCTTCGGGCAAAGTGGCGAAGCGAAGCGAGCTTGCAGGAGGCTGGTTAGCTGCGCTGATTAGATTTGACCTTCCGCACCTGCATGAACACGTGCCATGTCAACAGCGGCCGCACCGTCTAATGTTGAGTGAGATATGGTCTCGTCGACAGTAATTGTGATCCCGCTAGTCACAAGTCTGATTGAGTTTCCATTTTCTGAGTGATGAAGGACTGATGAACTTGTGTATGATGAAGTATTACACACACTTCATTTTTTATAAATTAATCAGTTCTGTTGAGATTTAATCAAAACACATGCACGTCACTGTGGTAACCAGCTGATTCTATCACGTCTCGCAGCTAAATCGGATACATCATAAAACCATTAATACAAGTAACTGTACAGCTTTGGGAAATAATTTAACATTCTTAACTGTCAAACATATGCAGTGGTGTTCTCCTTTATTTAGCTAATAAGTCAAAGTGCTTTACATAATTTTTTGTACAGTGAATACCTTGTGAATTAGTTGTTGTTGTTGTTTTTTTTTTTATCATAAAACAACCCTATATATTAGGGGTGTTAAAAAAAAATCGATTCGGCGATATATCGCGATACTACATCGCGCGATTCTCGAATCGATTCAATTAAAAAAAATCGTTTTTTTTTTTTTTTTTTTTTTTTTTTAAGAGCTCAGAATTGTTATTCAACAAAACGTCTGACTTCGGGGTTAGGATTCACACCTTGAGCATGGAAGAATGTTATATGAACGGAACATTAAGCCTTAATATTTTATTTTAATGCTGTTCAAACATGAAACAGATTACAACCTCTATAAGACTGAAATTTCAGATAAATAAATAATACATTTCCATATAAATCTTACACTTTACAAGCTTACTGATTAGTATTTTCTAAATTTGAATGAAAAAAAATCGCAACAAACGACTTATAAATTCGTATCGGGATTAAACGGTATCGAATCGAATCGTGACCTGTGAATCGTGATACGAATCGAATCGTCAGGTACTAGGCAATTCACACCCCTACTATATATATATTTTTTTTTAGCTGAAATGAGGTATCTCATGTAAACTGCACACAGCCAGAGCTGAGATTTGAATCCTGAACCTCTGAATTGTGAGGCAGGCGTGCCAACCACTTCAACTTTGACGGTTCCACTGTAGCAACATACAAAGTGTTCTGTACTCTAGCTATTGTTAGTAGTATCTCGTTGTTTGGTTACTCCATTCTACTTGCAGAGTGTCCTAGCAATGTGTCCTATCCTCTTATTTGCACTACTAATCTTTGTTTGCCATCTCTTGCTAGCGAGGAAAATTAAAAGAGTGTCTATTGCCCCACATGGTTTTGTTATTAAAACCCATCTTAATTATCCTCCTTGGGATGAAGTCAATACACCGGAGGTGGCCATTTGCCAGCACGTATTGCATAATTAATACTTTTCTGCTGATGGTTAATACCTTGTTGACAGAAGTCGATGGCGTGAAGATGTCAATCACGTATGGACAAGATGGAGCTTTCCGGATCAGTGTGTGTCCTTAAAATGAGGTGTATAGATAGATCACACATTGACGTAACTTATGCGTGGGGGTGGGTATTGTTTGGTGTTGCTGCTAGGAGATGGAGGACGAGTAACAATGTGGAGTGACTGCAATTGAAATCATCCGTCACTCTCTGGAGGAAGGAATAGCGAGGTCAGAGCTAGCGGTCACTGAGGCGGACAAGGACACTTCACAAGACTGTCGAACTCTGCCCTCCTGCTCCCACACGGGGCTTACTACCGCGCTTTGCCCGTTCTAGGCGATCGTCATCGTCGAAGTTGACAGAGTGTTCATTCTGATTGTTTCCGGTCTTTGTTTCGCCATTTCCGCTGTGGGGTTATGAATGGTGGTGAGAGCCGGCCAGCGGAACCAGACACTTTTATGATAGCTGCGGATATCAAGAAAGTCAGTTGCTTGTAAAGGCTGCTTTGGTTGGATTTGAGGTTTACAATGTTTAATCAGTTTGGGATGTAAGGGAATTCGTGACCTGGGGAAACAAAGACAGATTTGTCTGCATTTGTGTTCACACTGCCATCCCTAAATTAGATTCTTGTCATACTCGGTTTGAATGTTGGAGTGGTCAGAAATTCAAACTCTATTCCGATGTAATTTCTACCGTCTACAGTCATTTGCATTTGGCACAGCTTGAAAGCGTAGTTTTAATTCCATTGTACGAAGAAAATTAAATCGTGTTCAAATGAATACACTGAAAATCTGGGTGAGGAAGAGGAGGGGGGAGTCCTCGCCTCTGTTGTGTGGGAAATGGGAACAGATCTTCTGCTCAGTGAAAATTCTGCAGCTTAACCCGATAGTGAGAAATATATTGACCACAATTCTGACATCTGTGATTTAATTTAAGGATCACCAGTCCACTTGGAAATCCAAGTTCGATTGAATGTCATCCAAATGCAATTATACAGTACATGCACGGACGGCCAGTAAGCCTTATTACAAGGTTAGAACTTTATATTTTTTCCGTCATAAACCAAATATTCCCATTTCTTCTTTCTTCTGTAATGTGAAATAGGAATTGGTACCTTTCACATTTGAACCGGTACTTAACTGGACCAATTTTCGGTATTTTTTTTGTGTTTGTAGTAATAAATGGTGATTTAATGGCTTTTATTTAGCATTTAATTTTTCATAAAATAAAACGTACGTTTAAAACAAATGAGCAAAAGAGGATGGAGTAGAAATAAAGGTATAACATATTACAAATAATTAGTTAAGTATACATAATACAAAATGGTCAACGCTATTTATGTAGCACTTCAACTACCCCATATGGTGCCCAAAATGCTTTACAATGCCTCACATTCACCCATTCACACACACATTCATACACCAGTGGTTGGTTGCTGCCATGAAGGGCACGGCCAGTTCCACTGGGAGCAAATTGAGGTTCAGTGTCTTGCTCAAAGACACTTCGACATGGTCACCAGGGGTGAGGATCGAACCAACAACCTCACGGATGGAAGACGGCCACTCTACCACTGAGCCATGCTGACCCATAATACAAACAATAAATTACAAAATTCAAAGTTCAATTATCCGAACAAGGAATGAAGATAAACAGAAACACGATGATTTGTATTGTAATCGTGTTGGCATTTATCTTTGTCAAATTGATTGGTTCGGTTGTTGTGATGACGATCGGACTGAAATCGAGCAAAAAGTGTTGATTTGAGTGCTGAGTAAGGCGAAAACAAACCCACTGAACTGAATCAGTACATTTGAGAGTCCTGAAGCTCTTGTGGAAAGTGCTTGGTCTCACTCTCTTGAGTGTGCACACTGTGCAGCAGAATGTTCTGTTAGCACCAATCCCCACGCAGACACACACATGCACACATAACGTGAGTGTTTCCCTCTGAGCTGACTTCACCGCTCTGGCACTTGCCAGGAGCTGCACCCTGCGAACTCTTCACCGTACAGCTACTGGAGCCCGTCCCGTGGAATCCCAGACATTTCAGGCATCCAGCTCAAGCCGGGCAGACAGGAGGCGTTTGTCGTCACCAACCGTGCACTGGCCACAGCCTTCCGATCTGCACGGAAGTTTTACTGTTTATTCCAGATCCAGGCTGATTTGTATGTTTGGATTGTAATTGTTGACTGAACAGATAATTTTGCAGTTTCAGCATATCAAGTTTTGCCTAACTATAGTTGAGTTACTCTTTGTGTGCGTGTGTGCGCTTAAAGACTCATTTTCACTGCGGCTCTGCTTTTGGCTTTGACATAATCATGGGCAGAGAAACTAGGTGTGACATCACAATGTCTTATACTGCACTGTTTAATAGAGTAAGTCACAAAGGATAGACCAGAGGGCTTTTGATGTAATGGTCATTGCCGTCAAGACAAGCCAGTTAGCCTCGTCTTGCAGGGTTTTTTTCTGGCTCAAATTGAGACAGAGGTGGTAATCACCCTCACTATGATGGGTGACTACTGATACCAGGAATCGGTATCAGTGCCAATACCAGTCTTATTTTTAGGTATCGGTACTCGCGGCGGTGACCGATACCATTATGGGTCGCATCAGGGACTAGTAATTAAAGCTTATATGAAAGTTGCCATTAATTTTTTGCCATTTTCTAACTACAATCATTAAAAATTCATCCACTGGTACATATGAAATTGTAAATATAATTTAGCGTTTTAATAAAACACTATTATGTTTATACTATATACTGTGTTTTTATGACTTTGGCGATGGCTTGAGCGCGCTACCTCTGCCTCACAACCAGGAAATGGGCGGGCGCTCCATGATCTGTTTCTTCTTCGGTACATTAAAGTTTTAAAAAAATAATAATAATTTAAAAAAAGTGTTTATTCTTTGTTTGTTGCTTCAGGTCTTCCCGGTGCACTGCTGTTGATATAGCGCCTCCGAAATGGCGCAACACTGCAACTGCAGTTAAAATGCGTTCCTGCCAAGCTCAATCAACACAGCTGGAGCACAGTGTTGAGCTCTATCAGTGGCTCAGGCTGGAGGTGGCAAGCAAATTAGGTGGAGGTGGCAGCCTCTTAATTTTGTACACAGGAAAAACCCTGTCTTGTGTTTTAATGGACCAAGTGCTGACAGCCTTGGATAATTCTCCATTTTGTGTGCATCGTCGTAAGAATAGCCGTGAAATTGTTTTAATATTTTCATGGTCAAATTGTGAAGAATGAAGCAATTCTCTCCTCTTACAAACACTCTGGGTGTGTCCACTGAATGTGTGCAAACCATGACCAGTTTAACTATCAATCATGCACCACAACTACCACCTGGGAAACTGGATGCTACTTCGTCAACTAGTATATTTTTTACATCTACTCATAACAAACTACAAGTTTGAAGATGTATCACCATGAAGCATCCGGTGCCTGAAATATAGCCTACGGGTTCATTGTCCACAACGAGGCGCTCTAAAATGGTCACGCCATCACGGAACCCCCAGTCCACATGCTGGCTGTCAAGTCTGCCTTTCTTTGAATGGCGTGTGCATGCAGCAGCCATGCCAGCGGACTGCCCGAAGGGAAAATGCATTTTCAAACATACAGCAGTTAGCTAGCTAGCTAAGTCACAATTGTGCTGGATAACCACTGATGCGAACGATGGCGGTCAACTTCTTATACAGTATAATGTGGGAGGGTCCACATGCCAGGGCCTCTCTCACTGGGCTCTCTTTTTAGAAAAACTTAAACCGTTCAATGCACAGTCTGTATTCACTTTGCAGGGTCTTTAAAGTTTTATGTATGGTCTCTTTGTCCTTTTAAAACAAGATAAAATACGGTCATATTTTTAAAAAATTTAATTCAAAAACTTGTTGGTGTTATTTTAATATTTGCGTGTACACGACTCAGCTGCTTGTGTTTCCAGTGTTTCGATTGACAGCAAGTCCCGGAAGGCAGTTAAGACTCAATCGCAGGCCGTCTCGTGCGTCATTTTCCTGTTGAGCAGGAGCCCTAATCACCCATCACCACTGCGTTTATCATTTCTATTCCAGTCACGGACAAACTGGATATCCTGCTGTCAGGTGGCGATGACAACGGCAGCGCATTCAAAACAAAAAGTTCTGTTCTTCCTCCTCCTCTCAGTGTTGTTTTTCTGTTCTCTATCAGTGGAAAGCGGAGCTCACTAATGAAATTGTTTACCTGTTGTTACCCCCGTGGGCTCGGCCAAAGCCCGCCGCCTCTGCTGCTGAATCAGAACCCATCACCAGCGATGACGTGTACCGGGAAGAACAAAACAAATGCACTCTTCTCATTAGCGTTATAGTCACATTTTTTTCCTTTCTTTGTTTTCTGAATGCGCTGAACTCAATTAGCCGAACACATTCCCGGCATGTTTGTTCAGTCCTGTGAATGATTTGAATACTTTCGAGTCAAGGCGTTGCGATGTTTATCATTATAGGGTCTCACAAGTGATGTTCTTTGCATTTATTTTAAATTCCACATAAAATATTCTCTACACCACGGTCTGCACAAATGATGCAAATAAACCCTTACCGCAAGAGCATACAATATTAAATACGGTCAAAATATGCTACGGAATTCAGAATGCTTAATAGTTAGCGAAAATATGGGATGTGGGCATTAAAGGTGCATTGTGGAGTTAAAAAATGTTAGCGTTAAAGCTTTTTCTACATCATGCATGCTCCACCAATGCCCAGAGCCCTGACTTTTTAATTGCGACTGCGCCAGTTTGTATCTTCCCTTGGTGCGAACACACCACTTATTATTTATTTATTTATTTTTTTGTATTGAGGAGGGGTGAAGTATGGAGGGTGATGTCATGCTCGTCCCCGCGGACATGTAGTGTAGTGTTGTGTTCGGAAGCGTAGGACACAATTAGGATGGGGGGAAAAAAAACAGGAAGAGGCCAGCTTCGAGCGCAGACCAAACTCCAGCTCACACTCCAAGAAAACGGAATAAACGAAGAGTTAATTCGAGCACTTGCACGCGCACCACGCACGACTTGACATAAAGGCTGCAGCGACACTTTAGGCGACAGGTGGCATTAAAAAAAATACACCTTTAAATCAAATTTACTTTTACTGTTTTAATAAGCAAGCAAGAACAACAACAGTGTATGAATCATGGTTCATTTTAGGTACAATCTTACAGCAATCACCCTCTTTTCGGGTTTTCTTTTTCTAAGTTCACATAAAAACAACAACGTGTTCATATCAACCTGCAAATGGCCACGGCCAGGATACAAAAAGTCACCACTGATCACAAGTGATTAATAATAGACAAACCTCACAGCTTCCACTGAAGGACAACAGTGAAGTAGTTGTACTCGAAATGCCACTTGGAGCCTCGGTTCTCCGCAGATCAGTAATGTGAGATGTTTGTGGTTCACAGTTCCGATGTCAGCTGTTGTTACAAACATTGATAGTTCAGTTTCAACAAAAATTATCTGTTTCTCGTGGTGCCTCCCTGCTCATAAAGTGAGCTGGACAGTCAGCGTTTTATTTGTCCGTGCTTGGATTTGTCTCTTCTGGGCTTTCAGAGGGAAAAAAAAGAAGAAACTAAATACTGCCCTTTTCATTGCAGTGGAATTTTAATTACCATATACAGCACGCCGCGGCTTACGCCATTTTGCATTTTCTGCCCTTTGGATATGAAGTTTAACGCATGAGGCCTGAATAAGTGGTTGTTTCATGCCAGATTGAAAAGGATACCATAGAATGATTTAAGGGGTGATGGTGGTGCTTCTTCTGGTTGGGATAAACGCTCTTAGGTCTCTCGGCAGTGTAAGAGCCAGTGCCGTTTGAAATGCCTCAATCATGATACAAACATATTGTAATTAGCCTTTTTTGATTCTTGATTAATTGAATAATTGGATACATTTTATTTTTGCATTAAAGTGTATTTAAAAAAACAGTTGTAGTTTATTTGGTATTTTTTAATGGTTTAAAAAAATAGCAAATCATTAATTAAGCGATATCCCATGAAAGCGATTCATGTACTACTTACCAAACGTTTTGAAACTGATTCAGTTACTAGTTTGAGCTTCCAGAGTAAAATATTTTGAAATAGTCTTAATTGAATTAAACATAAAAGATAATCAGTCTGCTTTCGTAAAGAACTACAGAAATCTGAATAATTCCTATTGAGAGCCTGAAATCTGATAACCTTGCTCTCGCAAGATGATTTCTTGCAGTATTTGTGAGTTCACAAACTCCGGAGAATATATCTTGTACCGCTTCCGCTGATAACCGCCGTTCCCGATCCACTGGTGATTCGGACCAATCACAGAGCGACATTGTGTTTGGGGGCGGGATATGCAACTGTGACGAAACCAGGAAGCCGACGCTAGAGCTAACAAACAAACCCAACATGGATGAATGGACGCTGCAATTAATTCTGTTCTTGCAGAATTACTCACCGTTTCCTTGTTGAATGTTGAACAGCGAGAGGCGCTTCGTGCATGTCTAGCTGGTAAGATGTTTGTGCTTTCCCCACCCTTCGACATGAACGAAGATGAAATTTTTCACCCGTGGCCGTGATTGGTTAAAACAAACGTGTAGAATGTCGCATTGTCCAATCAACTCGAATTTATTGTGTCCCTGAATTGAGTGCCCCGCCTTTTCCCGACGATGGATATTGCGAAGCATATCCATCTGGCTATTGCCAGGTTAGAAATCTGAGGATTTGGAAAATTAGCTCTAAATGATTGCTCGATTATTGAAATAGTCATTGATTGATTTAATAATCTATTGGTTGTTGATTAATCGATTAATTTTGTCACCCCTCACTGATAACTGTATGAGCCATTGCTTATTTTTTCTTTTCTTTTTTTGTGTGCGTAATAGTAATAGAGCCAACATTTGATTAATGAGTGCACTAGAGATTCGCCATAACTCGATTGAAGTGGGTGGACAAAAGGAGAATCGCAGTCGCGATACACTTTTAGCAATATTTATTAGAGTTAAAAGGCAAGCAATGAAGAACACAAATAGAAAAATGAAAGCAATTGCAAGCAAGCAGCTACAGTAAGCCAAAACCATGGCGATTTTCCTGACTGTACTGTACTCACTAGGCCACGCCCCATTTAAAGGCATACAGCTCAGACGCACAGTTTAACTGTATAGTAATACAGTTTCATACAATCAGTTTATTTCTTGACCTTATGTTTTATTTTATTATGTCTTTATACCGTACAAGCTACAGTCGGCGACCCCTGCTAGTTGCGGGAGATAGAGATCAGGCTGTAAATCAGCGTATAATTTACACCAGTTGAAATGCATTATGGGGTTATGAGGAATTATAGATAAATGTAATTTCCATTCATTTAAATAAATAAATAAATAAATAAATAAATGACTAAATAGTTAAAACTTGGTCACACAACGAAATAAACTCCAAAGTCAAGGTGCAAGTGTAACTTGTCAGCTAGCTTACAAATCACTGTCAATCAAAACACAATTTCTCTTCTACCGTAATGCTTGGTTAACCAACTAGTTCGCTAAAACTCCTCAAATGTACATTATCACCTGGGCCAACCGAGTTGCGAAAAGATGCAATTCTTTTGGCAGGGCCCATCATGTTAAATAATAGTGGCGATTATTTGGAGATTAGCATGTTTTATAGAACGTTTGACAGTGTCCTCACACAGCTTGGCAGATTAAAGATGGCTTGAGAGAGGCCCCATCTCAAGGGCCCCTTACGGGTGTTGACCCTGAAATGTTGTCCTTCAGCGCCATTGCTGTTGTTTGGATGAGCCACTGGCGTCGTATTGAGCCCTGGTGGTCCATTTTTTTCCCAGTGTTTATTTTAGTGTATTTGTACTCTACAACTACATGATTACACATTTCAAACAAAATGCAAGCAGACTGCTGCTGTTTATTTATTTTCACGTTCATTCAAACCTACAGTTGACTGGCTCATGATCAAATATTAAACCACGGTTATTGATCGTCTCTCTCCGATGTCAATTACGCTGGACTCTGGCATGTAGTCTAAAAACTTTGTAGCTGACCAATGAAAACAAGTTTTTTAGCTAGAATTTGTATGCAAGTCGGTCAGTAAACTACACTAATGTAGTTCTATATACATAATTACAATAAATATTTGTAAACACTAAAATGGTTTCTTTGACAGCGCAAATGGGAAAGGAGAACCTCAGTCGCCAATGCACTTTTTTAGATGCTTTTTGAATGCAAGCCGAACAGTAAAACCCATAAACGAAAACGGCACTCTCATGCAAGAGCTGCTGTTGGCCGCGACTCGCGTCTAGACACTCAAATGCAGACTTGTCCAACAACTTTTCAAAAATGTACTTTTGTATGATCTCCAGCACGGATTTTGACCTACTGCAGGTAGGTTTGGAACGTATCCCCTGCGATGTATGTCATTGCATGTCAGTGCATTGTACATCATTTTTAGGACACACAAATAGTTTCATTTCCAGATTTTAAGTTCCAGCAGGTCGTTCCCGAAAGGGATAATCATTAGCAGTAGCAGTCAAGCCGATTAACTAATTTGGTGTTACTTACAAGTCAGAGTAGGCGTCAGACATCTTAATTAAGTGTACAAATCGGCTAATGGGTTGTGGACGTGCGCAACATTACTCAACAACTGAGACGTTGCTGACTTATTTCAAATTCCGACCCAGGAGAATTTCTAGAATGCATCTCACAACAACTATGGTGTCAAAGGTATGTGCTGCAGGACCTTTTTGTAGTGCTGTTTTAAGCGTGTGTGTTTTTTTTTTCCCCTGTCAAAGTTAAAAACTAATTTTGTAAAAAAAAATAAAAATAAAAATGTGAAGCAACTGGAATATATTTCAGTCTGTATTATGCTTTTGGAAGACTCTTGCTCTCACGCGGAGCAGCTCAGAGGGTCCTAAAGGGTTAAAGCTGGCGGCCTGTCTTCCTCGGAGATGGGGGAGAGGCCGTTTGAATGGCTAGCCTCCGCAGCTAGCCAACACATTGGCTCAGGCCGAGGGTGGATCTTTTGCAGCCGCGACGCACCGGCATGGAGCTCTCCTGCGGGATCGGGAGTCAGCCGCGTGCCTCGTGGTTCCCCATGTGTGCGTTTGTGGCAAAGGCAAAGTTGAAGGACGGGTTTAGAAACAAACTTTGGGGCTTCATGATAAAAGGCATGTTATGTTTCCGATGCCAACCCTCCGCCGTTGTGTTGTGACGTCATGAAAGCTGGTTGAGTGACTTAGTAAGAGGCGGTTGTATCATAACGTTTTCCCCTCACGGTGCCTCCCAACCCCTCCTGACGTTCCCCCTCGCGCTGCCATTCTCATATTGCTGAAGCCCACACACACACACACGCTTCCTTCAGAGGTGTTAAGATTCCGGTGCGACCGGAGAGTGGATCCCAGAATCACAGAACACAGAGGAGTAAGCGAGAGGTTTTATTCACCAAAACACGTGAATATGAACATAAGGCGCTGGACACAGCCAGGAAAAAGGTTAACAAAAAGTGCTTGCAAATGGCAAGGAGGGAAATTAACACAACACAAAAAGACCCGAAGGCTATAAACCACAAACACAAGAAAGCAACAACTTACTATAGCTATGAAACACGCCACATAAAAGTGGGAACAAAAAGAGACGTAGCAAAACTTACGTAGATGAAAATCGAGAATCTTGGAACTATAATAATTAGCGAAGGCGAAAAACAGTAGAAACACTAGACGATGGCTGTGAGCAGACGGAGCAACGACCCGACAGTGGCTGCAAGGAGTCCCAGTCCTTATGAAGGCCTAATAGGTGATGCACTGCAGGTGTGGTGCAGGGGACACGCCCCTCTCATTAATCAGGCACTGTGAGACAAGGAAAACACACTGAGAGCCCAGCAACATGACAAGAGGTGGCGAAAGGACACAGGGAAAGGGAGGCAGTGTCAGTGTTAAATAAGGTGTTAGAGCAGCGACCCCCAGCCTTTTTTTGCACCACGAACCAGATACAAACGTGAAAATCATGACACCTTTTTCAAAATTCTAGAGTACCTGCAGATGTTTATCATTGCCTATATTAATAGTTTAAACAAAACAGTTTATAATTTCAAACTCACCCAGGCTAAATTTAGCTCCTCCCTGATATGCGAAGATTTTAGTCTCCTGGTTAGGATGCATCACTTTAATGATACTTCCTTGACACCAATTACTACATTCCTGTCAGCCAGGACTTTGGCGCCATCTTATGACATTTAATAAAAGAAGGGTAATGTCTCTACTGCAAAGCACAACTGGCTTACGCTACACGATTGCACATCTGTGGTAAACATTGTTAGCTAATTTAATATAGGCTGCAACAGGTAGTTAGAATGAATTGTCGTCATTCAACAGTTAGGTGGATAGAATAGAGGTACAGTAAACACAAGCACTTTCTGAGACAATGTGCCATATTGGCCTTAACTGACATCATCACTGATGTGGATAACTTTTTAACCAGCTAATAACAGCCAAACAACTCTAAATTCTCATTTGCCGACTTTCATGTCACGGCCAGGCCTACCACACAGTCAACATCACAGATAATACACTGTTGAATACAGGTGTCAAACTTCCGAGAGCCACATGCGGTGCGCCACATCATTTTATGTAGCACGTGAAAGCAATTCATGTGTGTCAGAATCTTAGCTCAAAATCTGTACCAAAATTTCTAATTTGAATAACGTGAACATTAATTGAAGATATTATCTGTGACTTCTGATTTCAAAACTTAAAATCCATTAGTTTGTTGTGTACAGTATATGTATAATACGAGACAATGAAGCATTTATTTGTTTTCATTGTCTCATAACAGCCCTATATAGAAAGCTGTAACTACAAAATGGCCCGTGACAAAAACGACTTTGACACCCCTGTTGTAGAACATGAGGATGGCACCACCATACATCCATCCATGCATCCATTTTCCTAATCCCATTGGACAAAAATAATACCTCTGCCTCACATGCATATATTGTGGTATTACTATTTTATACATGAAACTTAAAAAAATTCTGTACATAATGAAATTAATATTTAGTTGCTACTTTGCAGATTTTGTCTAATGTGGGTGTGGTCTGGAACATAACCCCTGCAATAAACGAGGGATTGCTATAATGTTTTGCGATCAGTTGGTCCACGACTCTCGTGCTTGTAGCTTGCTTACATGATGCCCATGCGACCACTAGGGATGTAACCATATCCAAACATCACGATACGATATTATCATGATATGAAGGTCACGATACGATAATTATCACAATATTGTGGGGAGGTTGGCGATACAAAAAAGGTGACAATATTATAAAAATAAATAAATAAATGAGCTCATACTAAAACAAATACTGAATATTGTGCTTTTGTACATTACAGCAATGCATATAAACAACCTACTATCTCTAATAACACTTAATATTAGGGCACTTACTTGCTAATGCACGCACATATTGAGTTCCTTCACATATTGACTCAGTTCACACGCATATTACGTTCCCCTTCATCTGACCAATAGTGTGGATTTTAAACATCGAAGGACCAAAACATGCCTTGTGAAAATTAAACTGCACTAAAAAACTAGCCACCAGAGGGTGCTAGAACTGCACAAATGCTGCTTGTAAAACTGTGACATGACGACGATATATTGTGGCAGTTTTAATATCGCGATATCACGATATTGCCGTTATCGTTACATCCTTAGCGAATGTGCATTTGGAGTCAGCTCGATAATCAACACAGAAACGTCATTACAAAGGGCACCCATGATTGAGGTTAATGAGCCTGCTAATGCTAGTCAGCTCAGCAGTCTTCACTTTTTGTGCCGAGAACTGTAAAATAAGCGCACCCTTGACCCCTAACTACGTTATCCAAAACATAAGTGATGTTGGCGTATTTTATTTTGAGCTGGTCTTGTTTACTTCAAAGAACCTTTCGTCCTTGTCCTCACATTTACAGTTGGATAACAATACATGCACATGCGTGCGCACACGCATGCGTGCACACGCACACACACTAGGAGGTGCCTTTACACCTGTTCTAATGTTACATAACAGGCTTATTACAAACACACATATGCAGACGCATGCATAAACAGCCACCTTGCGCCCTGCTATCTGTCCTTCAAAGTTCACAAACATCACCTGTCTCGTACGTTCAGCTGTATCATCTCTTCCACTCTTGTTTCTGTGCTTAGTTAACACACGGATCACCCTGCTAGTTAATGAAGACACACATTTTTGTTGTTGTGTGGTCTTGAGTCACCAGTCACACACAGTTTCATGTTACAAAAGTGTCTCGCTTGCAAAAGACGTCAACCGTCGCTCGTGTTTACTTCCCGCCGGCCGAAGACAGCCTTCCGCATAAGCGTTTGTCTGGTGTCAAGCAAATGTCGGTTCCCCCCCCACCCCCGTCCCCCGGCCCCCTGCTGTTTGTATACAATAACACTTGTTGTTAGCTGACTGCAAGATGATCCCCTCGGCTGCTGACTGGCTCAGTGAGGGATTTCACTCTGGCTGATGAGCACTTTTCTGGAGCAATGAAGCTATATAAACCTCTTAATTCCTCCCGGGCTTACACTACCGAAGACTTTTTTTCTTGGAAGGTGTTGAGGCAGCACGATGACCAATCTTTAAATTTTACACATCAGGTTCAAATCTTGGCTGGAATCATGTCTCCAGTTTGCGCTCCAAAGTCGAAGCACAAAAATCATCCAAATGGAGGCTCGTATCCTGAAAATCTTCAAGTCGGTTAATTCATATCTCTCAAGGCACCTCTGTAGCTGAATGTGGAATTCCCTAACCGTGATAGCATACATTTGCTATAATATCCTTCTACAGATGTATAAAAACCTTTTTTTTTGTTTTGTTTTTTCCCTCTGCTGTAGCAGCATTTTTACAGGATTTCTGTGTCTCCCGTCTCAGTTCCGACATTATAAATCAGCAGTGTGTGATAGACGGCCTGTCTAAGAAGGGGGTGTCAAATAAAAGTTTTTCATTATTCAGTAGAATATTTTTTCATGAAAAAAGACAGCAACGCTGAAGAGCCAAGGATGAAATAATGCAAGTGAATGTATTTGCCCTTTAAGTGAACCCATGAATAAACAGCGATAAGAGAGCCTTCCAAATGACTTCAGGGGTATTTACATTATAAATGATGCATGTTATTTGGCAACCCAGATTAAATCTCCTTTGATCCACCTCTAAAACTCCCAAAGATTGGCCGCTTTAGCATCATGGTGGACCCCTCTTTACCGTCCTGACCTCCTTCTGTCTCCCCCACAGTGTGTCCCGTCCACTGCAAACACCGCGCCTGCACCCGGGACCAGCAGTGCTGCCACGAGCAGTGCCTCGGCGGCTGCCGGGAGCCCCAGTCGGCCGCGCACTGCGTGGCCTGCCGGGGCCTCCAGCACCAGGAACACTGCGTGGAGCGCTGCCCCGTCGGCCACTACACCTTCAAGGGCTGGCGCTGCGTCTCCTTCGCCTTCTGCCAGGAACTCCACAACAGGTGCAAGCGAGAGAAGGAGCACAGTAAGAGCCCCGAGTGCCACGAGTACGTCATCCACAACGGCGCCTGCATCCCAGAGTGTCCCTCGGGCTACACCACCGTCAACTCGTCCACGTAAGCGCACCGTCGCACTTTCATGTCCCGATAAAACGTTGTCATTTGCTAATGACTTATCACTCACGCCATACTGAGCCGTAGACAGCAGACAGACTCCAATCCATTATGGAGTCATTATTTTATTGACACCAATAGTTATTCACAGATTCGTTCGTTCATTCATTCATTCATTCATTCATTTATTCATTCATTTCAACCCATTGTATTCCATTCAAAAAGAGTGTTTTAATAAGTGTAAATGTTTTAAAGGGTGTATTAGAGGGAAACTGGGGGGTGGGGGGTGTACTGTATTCCCCACGCTGGATGGGGGTTCATTTTTTGATTGTCACATCACAGGATACATAATAATAGCAGACCTGTAAAAGCCGGTATTTTTCCACCTTTTTTCCCCTCATGTGGCTCTTCTGTATAAACTGCAATGGTGAGAAGAAATCAACCGAGGAGTTTTCCACCTTCAAAGGTAAAATCGGAAAAAAACAGACAGGATGGTGCCTGTGTGGAAAATAATTCTGGAAAATTGCGGGGTTGGCCTTGCCAATTTAGTCAGAGTCGGTGTCATTCCGAACAACACAGTAGGAAACAGATGAAACAGATGGGAGGGTCGACTTTGTGCTCACCATTCAATGTCGGTCGTTTTGGTTTAATTCACTGTCCAGACTGAGCTGAATGAACTGCACTCGGGGGAAAATAGAGTTCAAACAGACTAAAGAGCATTGGTTGTTTTGAACAATTGGAAAATATTTCCGATTATCTAGCTTTTTCAGCTGATTTCACTTTCTGCATGTTGTCTTGCTACACAAAATTGATGGTTTTTAGTTCGCCAGCAGTTTCTACTTTGCCACAAAGTGACTCCGAGGAAGCAGTGTCTTCCCCTTTGCTCTACTTGACTCGATTTACAGTTTTTGTCATATTTATCTAACCGACTTCCCACTCTGGATCGAGGATTTATACATGATGCGCCGACCTCCCGACAACCTTCTTCACATTTCTCCCTGACAACCTCGAGGACCTCAACAGGGAACTTGCTTATTTTTGGGAGTGCTTGCTCGCCGACACGAGCTCCCGACATTCCTGATTGTTCCTGTCAGGCTGAAGATGGGGTGAAAAAAAAGCAGGGTGTCGCGCGGCCGTCTTGTCTCATATTGCAAAATGGCAAGTGACAGATTGTCAGCTTTCGGCAGCAAATCACCAAACAGTGGTGTCTTGTGATCCGAGTGAGATGACTTGAGAGTTTTTCGAGACGCATACCAGAAGAAGCATCACAATGAATTGGATTGTAATAGAAATCCATGATGCATCAATCCATCCATCCATTTTCTCAACCGCTTGCTCCTTACAAGGGTCGCGGGGTTGCTGGAGCCTATCCTAGCTGGCTTCAGGCAGTAGACGGGGTACACCCTGAAATGGTTGCCAGTCTATCACAGAAAAAAACATGATGCACAGTTTGTTAATACTTTCATTTTGTTTTATTGTTTTAATTTTCTCTGTGTTTAGGATAATATTGAGTGCTGTTTTTCCTTATTCAAAAATAAAATAAATAAATAAATAAATAAAAACTCAAATGAACATTTTTTTTTCATTAGATCAGGGGTCACAACCATTTTGAAAGTGAGCCCTCTTTCTTGGATTAATGTGAAAGGCTACCAGACTGATATACAAACAAATTACCTTTAATATTATTTTGTTATGATTAATACTTATATTGATTTATGTGACAACACAAATCATGTTAATGATTTCTAACAATCATTAGGAAGCAGATAAATGCCAGCTGGCGCCACGTGGTGACCCCTGCTCTGTTTTGCACTGGTTTGTAATCAGTTGATTTTGGAACACTCCAGTTTACTATTTGTGTTTTGTCAATCACCGTCACGTCCTGATGATGACGTTCCATCCACTGAACCCTTCTCGTACTGTCGCAGATCAGCAGTTTTACTCCAGCGCTGCTTCCGTCACAGCTCAACTCTTGCTGCCACTCATTCAGAATAAACGTTGCGCTTGACGCTCAAAGTGCACATGTGGCAACACAGAGAGGGAAAGAGGTCAACGTTGATTGTGAGCTAAAGATGTTTTTCTTTTCTCCAACACTGGATCCCACATACTTGGCCACATTGTTCCCGAAGGGCTGGAGGCTTTTTTTTTAAGTGCCACATTTACTTAGATTGTTTTCTTAGCCGATTTAATCTGTAATTAATCTCCAAGTGACCACAATACTTGACTTTGTTCTCTGCTTATTGCGTACTTAGACCTCATAGAGGAGTCACTGCCATGAAGCTGCCACCTAATCATGATACACTCGCTTCCACACATACGTTTTGAAATTGAACCCCCAAAGCCAGTTTCATTGAGAAAAATACATGTTGGTAGGCATGTCTCGTCTATCATGAGTCGGCCCTCAAAAAGTGTCATGAAGCAATGCCTGAAAAGATACAGTTAAGTCGGCCATTTTGCTTTGAAAATGGCATTTTTAGGGTTGTTTAGGTTATTAGCATTTGATAGCATCCCACGGGAATGTTTAGAAAATTCAGCCCCAAAAGCTAGCTTGACTTAGAAACAAGACATTTTGGAAGCCATGTTTTTCATTCAGAAAAGTTTGAAGAACCCACCCAGACACAGAAAGTCTGACATTCTTGTTTGAGCCAGCAATTTAAAAACAAATGTTTTTAGAATGAAAAATATTGGCTCAGTAACACCTCCTAGAATGTTTTGAAAATTTAGCAACATTAACTTTGGTAGGCATGACATGACAAGAACCACAAAAAAATCTCAAGATTACCTGAAAAGACATATGAAGCCTGCCATTTGGTCTTAAAGCTGTCGTTTTGTTGGGCAGGAGCCTATCCACAGGTTCCAAATGTGTTTTGTATAGAGTAGGTCCTTCCCCAAGGATAAATCATATTCCATAATCTGTCGCTGTGCCTCCTTCGAGTTTGTTTAGAATTGTATCTCAATATTTTTTTTTCTATCTCAATCTCAATGGGATAATAATAATAATAGTAATAATAATAATAATAATAATAATAATAGTAATAATAATAATAATAATAAGTGGGGGGGCTCCGTAGCGTCCCTAAGAGTTTTGGGAAAAGTCACCCCCCAAAGTGAGTTTCATTAAAGCTGCTTAATGCAGGAAATTGAATTTCGAATTGCTACTGCAATGAAACTACACGCTCCCTTCTTCATGTGCACGCTGTGTGCATATGACATCACAACCGCAACAGAGCAGGGCAGGAAATTCGAGCCCCGAATCCAGTCTCAAACTATTAGCCAGAGGCTTGCAGGAGTACCTATTGTGAATAGCTTGGTCAAATAAAAAGGCTATTATCAAGATATTTTAGGGCAGAATCGTACAAGAGTAGCTTTAAGCAGCATGAAATCTGGTAGGCATGTGTAACATGAGCAGACTCATAAAAAGTTTCAAAACACCATTGCTGAAAAGATGCGGTTTGTATGCTGTTTTGGTTGGAAGCAGTAATTTTAGTAACCTTGCTCTCGCAAGATGAAATCTCGCGGTATTTGTGAGTTTACAAACTCCGGAGGATACATCTTGTCCCGCTCCCGTTGATTTCCACCGATGTGATTGGTCAATCACAGAGCGACATTGTATTTGGTGGCGGGATATGCAACTGTGACGAAACCAGGAAGCCAGCACTGACGACGGAGCTAACAAACAAACAAACCTAACATGGACAAATGGATGCTATCATTAATTTTGTTCTTGCAGAATTACTTACCGTTTTCTTGTTGAATGTTGAACAGCGAGAGGCGCTTCGTGCATTTCTAGCTGGTAAGATGTTCGTGATTTTCCCCCTCTTCGACAGGAACGATGAACGGACACAAACGCATTTTCATCCGTGGCTGTGATTGTTTAAAACAAACGTGTAGAATGTCGCATCGTCCAATCAGCTTGAATTATTGTAAAGAATGTCCCGCCTTTTCCCGACGAAATTACTGTGGAGCGGTACCAGATGGATATTGCCAGGTTATCATTTTAGGGCCAGGTTGGCCCTTTACAGGACTCCTTCTAAGACAAAATTGTCTCGAGATTGTGTCCAGTTGTTACTAAATTTTAAATCATGCAGATCAGATGAATGGGCAACACTAAATTGCAAGGGCACGTCTGTGAAATTTCAATTTATCATGGAGCTTTTACTTATTTTGCAGTTGCCTCTGTGCTTTGCCAAACAAAACTGTCATCATAAAGCCGCCAGACGAAAATACTCAAGCACCAATCACACCAATGACCCGAGCATAACGTCCATCACTGGTGTCTAATCCTTGCTTTAATCTCAACCTTAATCACTCTATGGGGGGGAAAAATCCCACCACCAGTGTGACTGCTGAGTGAATGTGTTGTGGTGTACTTTGAGGTATTTTTTTGTGCTCATCACTGCCGCATTATGACTGATGGGATTGCACAGATGGCTTTTTCGAGGAAATAATTTAATACGGCGGACACACACAGCTGCGCCTATCTATCTGTTGGGGGAAGAGATGTGTTATGAGAACATTAGATAAACAGGTTGTTTAACCAGGGTCAGTTCAGTCGAAAGGTAAAAATTGAGCTATTTTGTTATTGTGCATAGTGAATCATGTTTAAAAGTCACTCTTAAGACAGGAGGAAGAAAAAAAGCCCAAAGTTCAGAAATGTCAGCAAGCACATTGAGCGGCAGGACCATTTATTCACTAATAGCCTTGATATTTCTCTCAGGATGTGGAGCATCAGATACGAGGGCAGGATTAGAAGGGCATCGTCGTCGTTACCACGGTGACCCCGGATTACCTACTTTAGTCCTCAGTTAGCGTTGACGCTAATGTTCTCATTCTTGGCTGTTTGTATAAACTTTGCCACACATGCTAAATGATCAGACATTGTTTATTGCAAGATAAACACACAGACGTGCTGCGTTGTAAGCCTTAATCAGACAAGGAACCATATTTAGTCACTTTTCAGCCAAATAGAGTAGAGATGGAATTACTCCAAACCAATCAATAAAGAAAGGTAACAGTTCCACAACAACAGCATATTGCTTATTGAAAAGTTGGAATTTAGAACAAAATAAAACTGACTTACGGAAATATGCAGGCTATTTGGGTAAGTAAACGGGTCTATCTTGGGTGGACCTTGGAGCATAACTATCGATGCACACAACATTGTGGAATGACCAAAAATCTACTGACGCACTGACAGTGGAACTTATACTAAAATCAAAGAAGACTATAATGGACAAATGAAGAATAACAACAGTAAATGAGATAGATTGGTCCGAAAAAAAAAAATGTTCTGGAAGTTCCCCGGAACATGAACACGGATGCAAACAACACTGTGGAGTGATCACATGGCTAATGGAATGCTGGAAGTTGATCTTAAAACAAAATGAAAGGGACTCATACAGAGAAATTAACATAAGCAAGGAATAATAGGAAGAACATTTGAATCACATAGCTCTCCAATAATAACTATGGACACACACATTATAGAGTGATCATATAAAGTTGAGTTCAAAACAAAATAAAAAACGACTATGGAGAAATAACACTGAGCAAGGCAGACTGGGGGGAACAAATGAATCAGGAATGTTTCCGAAATGTACCGAAAATGGACACACACAACACTGTGGAGCGATCACATTTACAAAATGGTGTTAAAACAAAAATAAGAAAAGGAGAAGAAGGAAACAACATAAAGTGACACAGAATGTGTGGAACAAATGAATCACAATGTCCTCAGAACATATACAGTAAACATGGACACACACAACATTGTGGAGAGATCCCATGTCTACAAAGTGGGGTCTAAAACGCCAAAAAGAAAAAAAAAGCTGTTATGGAGAAATACTGAGAAAAGAACAATAAACAAAGTCGACCGGACAAAACTCCAAAATATGATAGCTGGCGGCTGGAACCAAAATATGGGGCTAGATAACATTGTGGAGCGACCACATCTTCTAGAATGTTTATTAAAGACGCTGCCTTCACTTATTATAAGATCATCATTCAGTAAACCCCACGTGAATTCATCTGAGAAACGATGTTTGTCCCTTTTTGGTGCTGCAACAGATATCTAGTATGCAGAGCATCTGATGTTTTTTTTTTTTAAATAAGAATTTAAAACTGTTCAAACTGATTCAAACCTAAAAACTGTAAGGTGTTTCCTGCAAGTGTAGCATAATCAACATGTTCCTGTTTGTTGGCTCCGCAGGCTAAACTGCACTCCATGTGCCGGGCTCTGCCCCAAGGTGTGCATGGGTCTGAAAACCGTGGATTCAGTCACGGCAGCACAGGGGCTGAGGGGCTGCACCATCCTCAATGGCAGCCTGGTCATTAACCTGCGCGGAGGAAGTAAGCACCCAAAAAGTCACCATGTTTGAAGTCTGACCAGGTAACATGACAAACTGTTGTTGGTTGTTTTTTTGTTTTGTTTTCTTTCTGACAGACAACATAGCGGCAGAGCTGGAGGCCAGCTTGGGCCAGTTGGAGGAGATCACCGGCTACCTGACAGTGCGGCGCTCCTACGCCCTGGTTTCTCTGTCCTTCTTCCGCAAGCTGCGCGTCATCCGTGGGGAGGAGACGGAAGTTGGGTGAGGCCCTGTCCTCTAACTGAAATGAAATGAAATGAAAAAACATTTGTTCGCTATTTTGTAGGGATGTCACGATAAGGACAATATCGTGATATTGTGATATTAAAACTGCCACAATATCGTCGACGTCATGTTCACAATATTTAAAAGGAACACATCTGTTAAAAAAGTCTGCTTGATTTCCATTTGTGCAATTCTAGCACCCTCTCGTAGCTATTTTATTAGTGCAATTTAATTTTCATTAGGGATGTTTTGGCCTTCCATGTTTAAAATCTATGCTAATTGTCAGATAAAGGGGAACCAATTCTTTTTTTTTTTTTTTTTTAAACAATATTGTGATCTTTTTTAAATATCGCCAACGCCCCCACAATATCGTGATAATTATCGTATCATGACCTTCATATCGTGATAATAGCGTATTGTGATGTTTGGATATCGTTACATCCCTACTACTTTGCGGATGTCATCTACTGTGAGCACCTTGTTCGAGAACCGCAATTTGTGCAAACGACCTAATTCTAAGTGCAATGTAATGTGTCTGGAACCAGTTAGCATTCTTCCTCCTTCTCTTTTCTTGGCCAGAAATTACTCCTTCTACGCTCTGGACAACCAGAACCTGCGACAACTGTGGGACTGGTCCAAGCACAAGCTGAGAATCCTGCAGGGACGCATATTCTTCCACTACAACTCCAAGTTGTGCATGTCTGAGATCCGCAAGATGGAGGAGGTGGCTGGAACCCGGGAGCGCAGGAACGACATCGCATCCAAGACCAACGGCGACCAGGCCTCGTGTAAGCCATGTCGCCACGGCGACTGACGCATGTTTATGGTCATTTCATCAAAGGCTTTTCTGACCATCACCTCACTAACAAGCTTGATTTTATTAGTCCAACTATGACTCTCAACAACATTGTTTGCATGAAATCAGTTGAAACCAAATGGATTCACACTGCAACATTTTGTGTAGTTTGAGCAGATGTTTCAGCACGTTCAAGTAATGGACAACCACTACTCAACATTGTGTTAGAATGAACTCAGCTTCAGCAGATTGATAGCCGATCCACAACATGTGTTTAGGTTAAATAAACTTCAGCAAATGTTTCAGCACATTAAAATGATTAAGTGGGCGGAAGATTATCTGATGTAGACACTTGAGCACATCTGTATCACTCGTGACCTTTCTTCATCTCATGATCCAAATTTGTTTTGTCAGGTGAGAATCACGTGCTGAAGTTCACTCAGATCCGCACCATGAGCGATAAGATCATGGTGAAGTGGGAAGCTTTCTGGCCTCCAGACTTCAGAGACCTGCTGGGCTTCATGGTTCTCTATAAGGAGGCGTAAGTTGTTCTCCAACTACAGTGCAAACCAAATGTACGCCAAGCGTATATTGCTTTAAGCTGCAATGAGACGCAGCGACGATCCAAATTGAGCCCGTGACAAGAAACATGGGAATCAGCTGGCAGACGCTTCACAGCCAGCTTTTTACAGTGGAACGTCAAAAATCCACAATTATGTTCCAGGCCACTGGTTGACCTCCATTTATTTGATTGTATTAAAATTTGTTTTGACATTACATGTTAAATTTATTATATAATGTTACAGACATTTTCCTTTGAGGGGAGAGACTGTATTCTAATCACAAATACCAGTGCTTTTTTTCCATATAACATTGTGAATTTTTATTGTTGTATTCTTGGAAGATTACTACTTTACAGTTACAGTTTTATTCTTGTAACTTGTAACAACCTTTTCCCCATACAATTCCGATTTTTTTTTTATTCTTTCGACATTGGAATTGTTGTCTCGTATTACTGACTGTATTGTAATATTAATACTATTTTCTCGTATTAGATTACAGATGTATTCTTGCAAAATTATAACTTGTAAAATTATGACTTGTTTCCCACAATATTATTTTTTTATTCGGGAATACACTGTCACAATAATATGGCTTTTTTTTTTTTTTTTTTTTTTTTTTTTTTCTTCCCCCACATAAGATCACAAATTTATTGTTGCGATATTATGGCCGTTTTTCATAAAATTACGGTGGAGACTCGCATATTTACAGTTGGACAATCACAAATTCCCGAAAGCGCAGATTTTGTTGGGGAACATACCCCATGTTTTTCGGAGAAAACCCGTTTTATTTGTGGGTTTGTTTTTGTTTTGTTATTTACGCCCAAGCTCCCTTATTTATTTATTTTTATTTTTTGACCAATTAATGGCCGCTTCAATTATTAACCGATTTTTGGTATTCTTGTCAGGCTTGATCCTTTTCCCAGCTGAAAATTCATATTCCAATGTGTCTGCCATATTGCACTGAATGAATGATGTCCCTCGCTCCTCCTTTTCAGGCCGTTTCAGAACGTGACCGAGTTTGACGGGCAGGACGCGTGCGGCTCCAACAGCTGGGTGATCGCGGACGTGGACCCGCCGCCGCGCTCCACCGATAGCGACAGGGACCACTTTGAGCCGGGCCACCTCATCATGCCCCTCAAGCCCTGGACCCAGTACGCCATCATGGTCAAGACGCAGCTCTCCGCCTCTGATGAGCACCAAGTCAACGGGGCCAAGAGCGACATCATCTACGTGCGCACCAATGCCACCAGTAAGTCTTACGTCTAATATCCAATTAGGTACGTTTAAAAAAAAATTGAGATGTTTATTTGTTCACAACACCAATACCAAATGTCCGATCCCACCCGTTGATGAGCTGTCCTGAAAGTAATCTTAACGACTCTGAGCAATCCATCTTCCATAGACAAATCTCTCGCAACAACATTTCATGAGCTCCTTTTGTGAGAATTATGAGATATGGCAAGACGGGAATGCAAACACCTACAAGACAAAATTGTACTTTATCAAAATTGTAGAAATATCTTTTTTTTTTTTTTTGTGCAAAAAAAAAAGGTCATAGAAACACAGCTTGAAAGTAGTATCTATTAGAGTGGAGGAAATATGTAACACAAAAGTTATGATGCATTAAAAAAAAGTCTTAATTTTGACATTCACTTCTTAGAAATTATGAGAATTAAGATTTTTTTTTCCCCAGTAAAATAACCTTTATTCTAATATTCAAACTTTATTTTCTTAAGTTTTTTTTTTAAATGTTATGTTGTTGTAAACATTTATGGTTTATGTAGCCTTTCGTTACATTCATAACTTTGTGCCATATTTTTCGTTACAATTACACATTTATTATTGCAGGTTTACAAATTTATGCTCAGAAAATTACGCCTTTTTTTCTGGTAATGTCACGACTATTCTCTTTACAATTTCTTTCCGACTTTAGTACTCTTTTAGGATTGCAACTTTTTTCTTGGAAAATTACACTTTTTTTTTTTTTTTTTTTTAATGTAACGCTGCATCCCAACTCTTGTAAAATTATGACTATTTTCGTAAGGTTTTACATTTCATTGTTATTCTCACTAAATTGACGTTTTCTCATGATTGTGTTTTCATGGTAACGTTCTTGAGAAATCATTACAACTATTATAACTGTACTTAGAATACAATGTTTTTGTGGTAAAATTATGTTGTTTTTTTTCTCCTAACATTAAGACTTTTTCAAAAGATTCTGACTGTTCTCACTTCTCTCGTGAGATTAGAACTTTTTGTCATAAATTTGTATTCTTTTCCCTGTAAGAGCAACGCCAAGCACAATATTTGTTACGTATGGCTGGAGTGTAACTTTGTTAACCTGCGATCATCAGTTTTTTCCAAGTGCTCTCCCGGGGGCAGTGATGATTTTTACAGTATGTGACACCCGTCATCTTCACCACCTCCTGAAATATATCCCTTAATTGCGAAAAGATGGGAAAAAAATAGGACAAACTTATATGCTAATTTTTCAGTCTGAAATGCATTGCATTGCAAGCAGTGTATTAATAATACCATGTGGAAACACTAGAATACAGATTTTTAGATGTGCCTGTGATAGCTCGGGAGACGCGCCAAGGGCAGGGCGGTGCCCTTAACCTGTCTAGCACCCCTCACCCCCTCTTTCCATGTCGCAGCAGACTGTCGGTCTTGGCCCCAAGGGCAGACCTGTCGTTCCGTATAAGCGGCAGCCGGTGACAAGTTGATTTGGTGCACAAATAGTCTCTGCGTGCCTTCTCCCTGACATCCAGACTCCTCTTCACCATCGGGTCCTGACTTTGATCCTTCATGTTTGTTCACATCATTGTTGGCCATGACCCGTCATTGAGCTGCTATTGTACTGCTTGCATATCTCATCTGTTCACCAGACACTCTGATGTACTAGTGGCACGACTAAAGCACTCTTAGCATTCGCTCAGCTAGCTACTGACATAAAAAAAAAAAAAAAAGAGCACACGTGCAGTATTTTTCTTGTTCAGAATTGACAAGCATGTGTCAGCTAGTTAGCGTGAGATGCTATCACAGAATTGTACATGATCACTTGGTACTTCTCCTTGTCAATCGGTGCAAACATTGAAACAAAACGGGAAATAGAAACATTCCAAAATAATACCAGTTGCAGTACAAAAACATGGACTACACCAGTCATAGAAAATCTAAATCAAAGTATTTTGTTTGCAAAACTTGGTCAACATTGAGCTTCATGAGTATAATACGTAAGTGCAGATCGATGTATTATATATTGAGCATTGTACTGTATTCTCTTTCTGTCAATAGAACCGTCTGTCCCTCTGGACCCCATCTCGTCGTCCAACTCGTCCTCACAGATCATACTGAAGTGGAAACCCCCAAATGACCCCAACGGCAATATCACGCACTACCTGGTTTTCTGTCAGCGGCAGGCCGAGGCCAGCGAGCTCTACAAGTTTAACTACTGTCAGAAGGGTGAGAGGTCTATTACTCTGTGTATGCCGTAATGATTGACTTGTCGGACCATCCAAATAGTGCAACAGGAATACAAAGTATTACAAAACAAATACTAACCTGAATCAAGGGAATGTAGTTTATTAAAGAATGAGAGGAACAAATGTCAGACAAAAGTTACATAAATACTATATGACAAATGCACAAATAGAGAAAACGTAACACAGAAGAAAAGTTCCGGAAAAGGAGGAGGACAAAAAAGGGTCCAGGTTTCATTTATCCTAAGTGCAATTTTTTTTTACTTATCAACTAGGTTTTAGGTTTCTCATGTTCTTAGTTACCATTGCTGATTAAAATGAAATGGGTTTTTTTTTCTTATGCTATTAGTTCTGGACTAAATGTGGTAGAAATCGTGTACAATGTATAATGTTTCCTTTTATTATTTATTTATTTATTTTTCAAATATGTTATTTTGTCATCTATGTGGTACTGCTTCAACACTAATTTCCCTTTAAGGGACAATAAAGAGTTGGATTCTGTTAGATTGTATGATAGTAATAATAAAATACTGTCTTAGATGACCGCAATGCAGCAGTAAAGTTGTTATGACCGAGTTCAGTGGTGGTCGAACCACTCCAATTCTTTGTGACACATTAACCTCAAACTATCCATGAACTCCAAGAACTTTCACACATGTCCAGGGAATAGATCTGCCGGGACGTTGTGTCTCTTGCAATTTATCACCACAAGGGTGATTCAAGGATGGCCGACTATGTCAGATGTCCACTAACAACCCTCAGGCACTTTTATCTAAGTGTGTGTGGAGGTGTGTGTGCGTGTGTATACATGCGTGGTACTTGTCCTGCCCTCCCTTTCTGACAGCATCCTTCCATCTTCCCAGGGATGAAGCTGCCCTCGCGCGTACCCACACAGGTGGACGGCGACGAGGAACAAAAGTGGAACCAGACAGAGGAGCAGGGCCCCGGCACACGATGCTGTGCCTGTCCCAAGACGGACAAGGAGCTCAAGAAGGAGAAGGAGGAGCTGGAATACCGCAAGACCTTTGAGAATTACCTCCACAATGAAGTCTTCGAAATGAAGTAAGACTTCCCCACGATAAAAGCCCCTCACACACTGATGACTTTTTCTACTGTAACTTTAGTTCACAGTTTAAATTGATTGTAAAACGAAACATATTGCAAAGAGATTTACACTTGGTTTACTTAACAAAAAACAACTTTGTCTTACGAAAGTACGCTAGCTCAATGCTAATGCACAATGCAAAACAGCAAAGATCAACTAACAAAACTAGCATCAATGTTGAGGGGTTTTCGCCGTTTAAAAAAAACGAAAGTTACAACTGTAACTACGGTTCTATGAGTCCCGGACGACCGCCAGAAGGCGGTGCTTTAAGCACTGAATGTTCCTTTCGCGCATGCGCAGTTCGAGTAATGCATACCAAATTAGTCACCTGTGACACCTGGGTGACCCTAGAAGGGTATAAGTTCCGGTGTCACCCAAGGTTCGTTTCCTACGGAATCTTCTCGCGTGAACACGAGGATTCCGAGCGACAGGACGCCCTGGCGGTCGTCCGGGACTCATAGAACCGTAGTTACAGTTGTAACTTTCGTTCTATTTCGTCCCTCCCGACCGCCAGAAGGCGGTGCTTTAAGCACTGAATGACTAATACCGGCGTAGTCGCGAGGGATCTCAGACACAAACCTCACTGAGAAGCCCTAGCAGGACCCAAGATCACGCCAAGCGGATGGGGAGAGGCGACATCCACGCTATAAAACCTGGAGAAGGTGCAAGGCGTCGCCCATGAGGCAGCAGCACAGATATCCTCCAGGGAAACACCCCTCAGGGCGGCCCAAGACGTGGCAACGCTCCTGGTGGAGTGACAGCGCACCCCTGACTGCAGGGGGCGGCTAGACAGCAGGTAGGAATGGCAAATGGCATCCACGACCCAGTGAGACAAGCGCTGCTTGGAGAGAGCGGAGCCCTTGGTAGGACCACCATAACAAACAAAAAGCTGGGCAGACGTACAAATGTCCGCCGTAGCGTCAATGTAACACTGCAAGGCTCTCACCGGAAACAAGACGGTGCCCTCGCATTAAGAATGGTCCGTGTGACAGACTCTGTACAGCCGGTCAGCAGCGGTTGGGGCCCCTCAGTGGCCAAACACACAAGCGAAGGCGCCGAGGGTCGGGATGCCAAACCCGACCTCCCTGTTGAGACAACAGGTCCACCCTGTCGGGGAGACGCCACGGCTCGCCGGAGCACAGTTGACGGAGCAGGGGGAACCACGTCCGGGCCGGCCAGAAGGGGGCCACCAGCAAGAGCGTGTGACCCTCCTGAAGAACTCTCTGAAGCGTCAGCCATATCAGAGGGAGCGGCGGAAAGGCGTAGAGAAGGCACTCCGGCCACGGCTGCGCCAGTGCATCCAGACCCAGAGGGCTGGTGGCCTCGCTCAGGGAAAACCAAAGTGGGCAGTGGGTCGAGGCCTCGGAGGCGAAGAGATCGACCTCCGCCGTGCCGAAGCTGCTCCAAATCATGCGCACCACCTCTGGGTGGAGGCGCCACTCACCCGGAGGAGGACCCCGACGGGAGAGAGAGTCCGCGAGCTGGTTCCGAACCCCCGGCAGATAGGTGGCCCGTAGACTGGCCAGACGGGGAGCAGCCCACCTGAGAAGGAGCTGGGAGATCTCCAATAGACGGGCGGACCTGACGCCGCCCTGATGGTTTATGTGAAACACGGTCGTGGTGTTGTCCGACCGTATGAGAACATGCCGTCCGCTCAGGTAAGGCAAGAAGTGCATGAGTGCCAAGTGCACCGCCCGAAGCTCCAGCACATTGATGTGATCGGCCCTGTCGCGCACAGACCAACTTCCCTGAGCCGTCCTGTGCTGCCAGACAGCACCCCAGCCCGTGAGGCTGGCATCCGTGGTGACTGTTTCGCGGCGGGCCGGGGCCACACCCAGCGGGACGCCGCTCAATAGAAAAGCCCTCTCCCTCCAAGGTGCCAGGGCGAGGAGGCACCGACGGGACACCCTGAGCCTCCGGTGGCGGTGCCACTTGGCGTCTAAGTGGAAGCCGTTCAGCCACCTCTGTAGTGGGCGCAGTGTCAGCAGGCCCAACGGGACCACAGCCGTCATGGACGTCAGCTTGCCCAAAAGCCGCAAGTAGGCGACGTAAGGCAACAGCCTGCCCCCTCGAAAGTGCGCGAGGAGGCGAAGAACATCGTCGACTCGGTGAGGAGACGGGTGGGCTCTCATAACCGTGGTGTCCAACGTCACACCAATGAAGTCCGTCCGCTGCGAGGGGACCAGAGAGGACTTGGGCAAGTTGACCCTGATACCCAAATGGGCCACATGAGACAGGAGATCGGAGGTGTCCCGGATCACCTGAGCCCGCGACGGCGCGCAGAGGAGCCAGTCGTCGAGGTACGGCAGCACCTTCATGCCCACAGACTGCAGGGGCGCCAGAGCAGCCCTCACAAACCGAGTGAAGACCCGCGGAGCGAGGGAGAGCCCGAAAGGGAGTACACGGAACTGCCAGTGACGGCCTTTGTAGGCAAAACGGAGAAATCGACGGTGTCGAGGTGCGATGGGGACGTGGAAGTAGGCGTCCTTCAGGTCTATAGACGTGAACCACTCCCCCTGGGCGAGCGACTGCAAGACGTCGTTCGTGGTTAGCATGTGGAATGGCAATACCGTGAGATGTCTGTTGAGCCCCCTCAGGTCCAGTATCGGTCGGTACCCACCGGTCTTCTTTGGGACAAGGAAGTACATCGAGTAGAAGCCCCCGGGCTGTGCCAGGGGGTCCACGGCCTCGATCGCGTCCTTGGCCAGGAGGGTGGACAGCTCCTGGTCCAGAGCTGAGGCTTTTGCCGGGTCGGCGATGAGAGTCATCCTGACCCGACAGGAAGCAGGAGGCCGGCGTCGGAACTGCAGCTCGTACCCGTAGGTCAAGATGGAGACCACCCATGGGTCTGAGGCACGAGCAGCCCAGTAACTGAGCTGCTGGTGGGAAAAATGTCCGACGGCCGGCCCCAAGGCCTCAGTCCCTGGCCCTCCGGCCCCTAGGGGCCCGAGAGGGACGGCGGGTGGGGCCTGCAGCCCGTGGTTGCCCTGAAGGCAAGCGGGCGGAGGAGTGAAAGCCCTCGGCGGGCCTCTGCGGGGGTCGCCGGGTGCCATAAGCCTCGGCAGTTCGGGGCTGAGGAAAGCGATGAAAAGCAGAGGGTGCCCCAGGCCTACCCTGTTGGGGAGGCAGGGCCCTGTTGAGGCTGGAAAGCTGCTTCCTGGTCTCATGAGCCTTAACCGTCCTTTCCAGTGCACCCACAGCGGCAGAACCAAAAAGCTCCCCCGGCTCCACAGGAACACCACGGAGGGCCCTCCTAGAGGCCTCCGACAAGGGGGACTGCGCTAGCCACACCTGGCGGCGCGCCTGCACTAGGAAGGACATGATTCGGCCGTGTTCCCTAGTCATGAGGGCAAAAGCCTGGAGGGCTGCATCACTGAAGGACACAGCAGCCTCCACGCTGTCCGCTTGCAGGGATGTAGAGAGAGCAAGCATGAGGTGAGCCAAAGAGTTCCCAATGCGGCCAGCACGTGCACCAGCGCCATAGGCCCGTGTGAGAAGGTCGTCAGTCACACGACATTGGGGTCGAGGACATCGCACAGATGCCCGAAGGGTCTCCTCCGGGGACACAATGAGGGATGCGACAGCTGGCTCCACAGCAGGCATCCGGTCCAAGCCAACACTAGCAGCACCGTGCATAGATGCTAAATCACGGCCATCAGCCGAATGACGGGAGAGAGCCCCAGGATCCCTCCAGCAAGCATGCAGTTCCCGCAGATAGTCCTCAGACGCGGGGACAGAAAAAGCCGAGGAAGGGCGCCTGCGCCGGAAGAAAGCGCTCTCAGACGCCGATTGAGCCTGTGGAGGCACCTCCAAATGCAGGAGGTCCAAGGCATTGCGCAGGACAGCCCGTATAGAACTATCCCCCGCCTCACTCGACGAACTCTGAGCGGACGCTGGAGAGTTTGGTCCCAAAACCACAGACCCCGGGTCACGGTCGTCATCATTAAAAAAGGAAGCCGAAGCTGCCAAGGAAATGGCGTCCTCCTCAGGAGGAAGCACTGGCATGGGCGGGGTGGATGGTCGCGGCATGGGCAGGGCAGGTGGTCCCGGCCCCCCCGTAAGTGTGGGAGGGTGACGGTCCTGCAGAAGAGATCTCACCTTTGCCAGCTCAGCCTGAAGGTGCCCAACCTCCGAAGCAAGTCGTCGCTGCGCCGCCCTTTTCCTGGGGGGGGCATGTACAGCAGAGGACACACCGAGACGTTTCCGGCGCCTCGGTTGGGAGGACGACAGATGACCCAGTGGACTGGGGTCACTGACACCAGGACTGCAGGCCCGGCCATCCCCGGCACGGTCAGAAACAAGACACCTCGGGCAGCGATCGTCCAGGACATCGGAGGCCTCAAAGAGGATACCACAGTCCACGCAGCAATGGGAGTCCTCCATTGCGAACACAAGGAGGCCCAAACAGTGATGAGCGGAAAGCTGAGGGAAGGGGGCGCGAGCGCCACCTGCACAGCAGACCCACACCGAGCAGCCGACGCGTGGGTCGGGGCAAACAGTAAGCCGGTAAAGCAGCGATAAGCCGAGGGAAGGGGGCGCGAACGCCACCTGCACAGCAGACGCACACCGAGCAGCCGACGGAGGGCGGGGGCAGACAGCCAGTTGTCAATAGTAGCGATAAGCTGAGGGAAGGCGCGCAAACGCCACCTGCGCAGCAGACGTACACCGAGAAGCCGACGGAGGGCCGGGGAAGACAGTTAGTCGTTAACAGTAGCGATAAGCTGAGGGAAGGCGCGAGAACGCCACCTGCGCAGCAGACGCACACGGAGCGGCCGGCGGGCGGGAGGGGCAGACAGCAGTCGCGAAAGCGGCGACAAGCTGAGAGAAGAGGCGCGAACGCCACCTGCACAGCTCAAGCCAGGTGCGCACCGCAGGCGGGACACGCACAAAGTAAGTAAGACAAACAGTCGAGCGAGAAGCGCGACGCCGTAAGCTGGGAGCGGGAACGCTGGCGCTGCCCTCACCAGCAAAGGCACAAAAAGAAAAGCAACAACCAAACGGCAATACCGCCGGAGAAAGCGGCGCTAATAAACCGAGAGAAGCGCTAACGCTGCCAAAGCCAGCGGAGGAAAAATTAGGGTAGACCACGAGCCGTGGTAGCCAGGGCGCTAACGCGAGGCTAGCCACACAAAAAACTCAAAACACCGCAGTAAACGCGGAAATCAGACGGCAAAGTAGACAACAAGTACTCAATAACCTTACCCCACGGGAGGTTAGAATACGCGACCACGTCGGGTCACGAACGAAGGAAAGAAAAAACACCGTCGCCGCAGCCTTTGGAGGGCGAACTACGCAGCTCCGACCGATCCGGTCACAAGGCTCCAAGCGGCGCGGTCAAGAGGATAAATACAAATCCAATTCTTATACTCTTCGAAAATGTGTCGTATGCATACGCCACGCGAAAAGAAAAGAGGAAACGAACCTTGGGTGACACCGGAACTTATACCCTTCTAGGGTCACCCAGGTGTCACAGGTGACTAATTTGGTATGCATTACTCGAACTGCGCATGCGCGAAAGGAACATTCAGTGCTTAAAGCACCGCCTTCTGGCGGTCGGGAGGGACGAAATAGAACTGATATTTGAACACAGTGTAGCAACACATATAAACAGACAATATGAACAAAAAACACAGGAATATGTTTTTATCATCTGCGAACAACATTCTATATATGTTTGTGTATATTGTACTTTTCCCTGATGGCCAAGACGCACACACCAAAAGTTGAATAAGTTGCTAACCATGTTGAAATATGGAAACTGAAGCCCATTTTACCTTGTGTGTAAAGGCCATCTTTTTTCCTCCAGAATATTTTGTCCAAAGGCAAAAAATCAATATACAGTATATTATAGAAAAAGTCATTTATTTTTTAGTTTTGTTTTTTTAATAAATATATATATATATATATATATATATATATATATATATATATATATATATATATATATATATATATATATATATATATATATATATATATATATATATATATATATATATATATATATATATAAAGGAAAAAAAACCATAATTTGAGGGGGAAAAGTTCCTAGAAAAAAATTGTACTGTTTGAGAAATAAGTCATATTTTATAGATAGAGGTTCCTAGAAAATATAATTTTTAAAGAAATAATTATATTTGGAGAAAGAAGTCACTAATTTTCTAGAAAAAGTTATACTAAATTTGAGAGCAAAACAATTCTACAAAAAAAACGTTTTATAGTTTGAGAAATAGTATATTTACTCCATTGTTTTACATTTGTATCTAGATTTCAAGATTTAAAAAAAAAAAAAAAAAAAGAAAAGAAAAAGATTATCCAGGGGGAAAAGTTTTGTATTTTCAGAACGATTCTGATATTTTCAAAGGATGAATTTTTATTTTTATTTTTTTCAAGGAATAGTCATTTGTTTTAGAAAAAAAAAAAAGTCTTATATTTTTGAGTTCACAAATACTTTTTCTTAAAAAAATTATTATTAAAAGGAGCAGATATTTTGTGCACTTTAATCGGGTTTTGTCTCCTCCTCTTTTGTTGTGGCTTTGAGCCAGCTGTAACAATGACAAAAAAAAAAGTTATATTTCAGGGAAAAATGTTATGTATTTAAGGGTCTGCGATTCTTTTAGGAAAATATATTTTATTTTTAGGGATAAAAGTCTGATTTATTGATTTATTTTATTTTATTTTTAGGAAGAAACTGTTTTGTAGTTCATACATAAATTTTTGGAAACGTCATAATTTTATGCCAAAATAAAAAATATTTTCACTCTGCAGACGCTCAAGACAACGGCGCTCTGTGATGGGCGTGGCCAACCAAACGCGCTTGTTCCCCACCGCCGCTTCCGGCAGGCTGTCTAGCACCGTCGTCCCCGAAGACGAGGAGACGTTCGAGAGCACCAAGACGGTGGTCACCGTGTTGGCCAAGGAATCCACGGTGATCTCCAACCTACGCCACTTCACCAGCTACCAGATCGAAATCCACGCCTGCAACCACCCCACTGACGCTGCCCGCTGCAGCATGGCGGCCTACGTCAGTGCCCGCACCATGCCTGAAGGTTAGGCACACGGACACGTGAATGCAAGTACAAATAACTTGTATTTAAACAAATTGAAAACATAAAGAAGTAGCAGTAATAAATCTCAAGTAATGTACAGACATGAAAAATGTTCTCAAAGAAAGAGGAGGAGGCATTTCTCCATTTTCTGTAACACTGCTTAACACGCAGACCCACGCCAAGGCTGATCATAACCAAATGTACTACGGCTCCGTGTGACATTTTGTGTGTTCTCCCCACAGACAAAGCCGACGACGTCACGGGTCCCATCACGTACGAGGTGTCCGACATGACCGCGCACATCACCTGGCAGGAGCCCGTCGCCCCCAACGGCATGATTATCTTGTACGAGGTCAACTACAAGCGCACCGGCGACAGTGAGGTGAGTGGAGTCTGTTGCTGACCAAATCAGCAGCACTTACAAGGAGTACAGCTAACATGAACTAAAAATAAACACGGCTGTAAAACTGTCATGCTATCCAGTATGGTAAGACAACTAATATCACTTCTATTAGAAAACTGATCAAAGACATGTGTCAGGGATTTGTGAAAGGGAGAGCGGACTATTCATAATGTCATGAATGAGCCAAATCATCAAAATGTTACAAGCAATGTAAAATACACAAATATTTGGTACGCAAATACGTACACAAAAATTAAGTAAAAAATACAAAGAAAAAGAGTAGCAAAATGTTAGTCGCAAATATATTTTATTTGACAATAATTAGAAATACAGGAGGTGATAAATACACAAATATTTGACATTATAATTGAAAAAAGTGCTGAAAAGACAAAAACATTAAAATGTGAAATATTGTAATGTGTGATAAAATTATTTAAAAAAAAAATTGCCAAAAATGACATAATATTAAATGAGAATTTGCAAATATTTGATGAAAATAAAAATGCAACACAATAACAGAAAAATTACACAAAGCATTATGATAAAAATCCGACAAAGGAATACAAAATATTGCAAAAAAATAACATAATATAATATTGCACCAAAATATACACGTTAGAAATAAATGTGAGGAATACAAAAATATTAGTCACAAATATTTAAAAAAATATTTTATTATCTGATAATAAATAAAAGACAGAAATACAATAACCAATATTAGGACAAATACAAAAAAAATAAACAGAATATTGTCTTAAATTTTAAGACCATAAAAATCCTACTAAATATGAATACTTTTTTTTTTTTTAAATAATGCAAAACATTGACGCTAAAATCAACAATATTACTTAAAAATAAGCAAATGGATGTGAGACAAACACACATGAATATTTGACAAAAATATTAGATGAAAAATGCAAAAACAGATTAGAACTGATTTTAAAAAACATAACCTGAGAGACACAAATATTAGACAAAACAATACCATAATATGATTAAGATAAAATGTTAGAAAAAATATTTAAAAAATAATAATTATGGAATTCAAAATATAAAAAATAACAATTATGGAATTCAAACTAAAAAAAATAAAAATACACGAATACTAGAAAAAAAATATACAAAAATACAGTAGCAAAATATTGCCATCTACTGGGCTGGCTTCTGGCAGATTGCAAATAAAGAAAGAAGACTTAGCCTTTGACGTGAATGAGTTTTTGTTGCGTTACAGGAGCAGCACCACTGCGTGTCCAGGAACATGTACAGAACCACACGCGGCTGCAAGCTGCGGGTGATGCATTCTGGGAACTACACGGTGAGGATCCGAGCCACCTCCCTAGCAGGGAACGGCTCATGGACAGAGCCCACGTACTTCTACGTGCAGGACGCAAGTAAGTCTTTGCTTTCGGCGGGGTGCTGCGATCACGGGAATGTTTATTGCATCTCACATCGGATGTTTTTATTGTTACCAGGAGATCCTCTCAACATCGCCAAGATCGTGATCGGACCTGTCATCTGCGTGCTGGTGTTGTTTGCTGCCTTGGCGGGATTCGCCATGTTCAAGAAGAAGTAGGCCTCCTCTGCCTCTTGTCTTAAACCTCCACGCTTATTCTATGAATTGATGTGATTGATTGCGTTCCTTTCAGCCAAACTCAAGGGCCCAGTGGTCCCATCTACGCCTCGTCCAACCCTGAGTATCTCAGCGCTAATGACAGTAAGCCACGTGCATACACATGCGAATCTCACCATCTCATACAGTATTATTCAAACCAAAAAAATAATAATCTCGATACATTTTCCGTATCACTACAACATTGTACGGTGGAGCCGTATTTATTAACGTAATTTTAATTTTATTTATGTGTGATATAAGTCCATATTGCCCATTCTTTTAAATGTTGACTTATAAAACTTTTTTTTTTTTTTGTATAGTTTTGAATATTCATTTTATATTTGAAAAATGTCATCAACCTAATTTCCAAATTGCAATCTGAACTGATTGCAACATTACTTCAAATTTTGTGATGCAATTAGTTGCTGGGTATGTCATCCACAAAAGACAATTACCCACCTCCCTCAAATATAGATGCATCACTACACAATATTTTGTGCATGCAAGTTTATGCTGAAAAGTATTAATGCAAAATAACTAAAATAAAATAATGATTTTTATGTTGACAAATACCTTTAACTGTAAATATGACATAGTGAGCTCCAGTTAATTGCTGGGTGCATAATTTAACGAGGACTAATGAACACCTCCCTTAAATCGAGCCTCGCTACACAGTATTTTATTTTATTTTTCTATTGCAGAATATTACAACATGGCTTAAAGACGACAAATATTGTGATATTATGAATCCCAATTATGTTTGACGCCTCACTCCACAGTGTTGTGTATGTTTATTTTGAAAGATATTCATACAAAATAACTTGAAATGACAAATACTGTGATAAATAAGCAAAATTACTGTACCCCAATTTCCAGATGTTTCATCCAGTTAAAAAAAAAAAAAAAAAAAACACCTCCCTAAAATCGACTTCCCAGACCCAGTAAATTGACTTCTGGTATCTTCACAATGTGGTGTGCTTCTACGTTTACCGAATGCAATTGTAATGGCACGCAGTGTACGAGGAGGACGAGTGGGAGGTGGCCCGCGAGAAGATCAAAATCCTGCGGGAGCTGGGCCAGGGCTCGTTCGGCATGGTGTACGAGGGCATCGCCAAGGACATCGTCAAGGGCGAGAGCGAGACGCACGTGGCCGTGAAGACGGTCAACGAGTCAGCCAGCCTGCGCGAGAGGATCGAGTTCCTCAACGAGGCTTCCGTCATGAAAGCCTTCAGTTGCCACCATGTGGTAAGCGCACCTGCAACAACCACTTTACAGTCATGCACCATTCTGAAATGTATTATGTGACAAATTGTTGTTGATTTTGTTTTGTTTTGGGTTTATTTTTATTTTTCCAAAAGAAGTCCTTATTACCAGCTGAGTGGACTAGTGGTTGTTTGCCGGCCGGGTTATGTACATGCACATAGGAAAAAAATAAGCAAATATTTGCAAGGGGGGGAAAAAAAAAAAAAAAAAAGCTAAAAAAAAATATATATTTTTAAACATAAGAAACAAATATGTGTATAAACAAATATTTGTAAATAATATATGTATATTGTCCTAACTTTGACAGCATAAATATATATTTTAATCAGAATTAATATAAAATGTGATTAGCAAACATAAAACATTGGTAATGATTAAATGCTAAAATATTAAAAAGAACAAATACACAAATAAATGAAAATCCACAGTACAATACACAAATGGCACAAAACAAAGACAAAAATACTATGAAAAACACAATAATATAAGAAAATAAAAAGCAGTACATTAAAAATATTTGACAAAATAGCAGATAAGAACATACAGTATGGTATATTAAGGAAAAGTACTTTGGAGAACAATTATTTATTTAAAAAACATCTTTTAAAATATAGATCAATGTTAATAAAAACACAAATATGTTTGTGAAAGTAACAGTAAACGATAGATAAAAATATGCCAAAAACTGTTGGACAACAAATATTTAAAAATAAAAAAAAATTGAAAATGAAGGGGAAAAAATACAAACATTTGTAAAGAATGCATGCAGAATACAAAAATAAAATCAACATTTTATACAAAAAATACACCAATATTTAATGGAAAATACACAAATAAAACAAATAGTAAACTATTAGGGGTGTGAATTGCCTAGTACCTGACGATTCGATTCGTATCACGATTCACAGGTCACGATTCGATTCGATACCGATTAATCCCGATACGAATTTATAAGTCGATTGTTGCGATTTTTTTCATTCAAATTTAGAAAATACTAATCAGTAAGCTTGTAGAGTGTAAGATTTATATGAAAATGTATTATTTATTTATCTTATAGAGGTTGTAATCTGTTTCATGTTTGAACAGCATTAAAATAAAATATTAAGGCTTAATGTTCCGTTCATATAACATTCTTCCATGCTCAAGGTGTGAATCCTTAAAAAAAAAAAAAAAAATCGATTCTGCCGATTATTGAATCGATTCGAGAATCTCGCGATGTAGTATCGCGATATATCGCCGAATCGATTTTTTTTAACACCCCTAATACTATTAGTATAACTACGTAGAAATGAATAATAGAAAATAATCCAAAAACACTGGAAAACCAAACACACTAAATATGGTCATAATGACAATTGCAATTTAAAATGCTTAATACGCTAAAATGTCATGGCGGCTTATGTTTATGGTCAACATATGTGTAACTCCTTCCTTCCTTCCTTCCTTCCTTCTTTTTTTTTTTTTTTTTTTTTTTTTTGTAGGTGCGTCTGCTGGGCGTGGTGTCCAAAGGTCAGCCCACCCTCGTAGTCATGGAGCTGATGACCCACGGTGACCTGAAGAGCTACCTGCGCTCTCTCCGCCCTGACGCAGAGGTAACGTTCTCTCGTACCTGCGCTCGACTGTCGTGTACTTGCTACATAAACGGCGAATAAATCAAAGAATGTCATTGTCAGAACAACCCGGGCCGTCCGCCTCCCACGCTAAAGGAGATGATCCAGATGGCAGCCGAAATCGCTGACGGCATGGCGTACCTCAATGCCAAGAAGTTTGTGCATCGCGACCTGGCCGCCAGGAACTGTATGGTGGCGCAAGACTTCACCGTCAAAATAGGAGGTACTCGATGTCGCCACAAAATTTTTATTTGTGTTTTTTTTTTTTTTGCCTGTTTTTTGGTCATATTTTATTTTCATAGTAGTTTTTTC
Organism: Festucalex cinctus; assembly: GCF_051991245.1. Lineage (NCBI taxonomy): Eukaryota > Metazoa > Chordata > Actinopteri > Syngnathiformes > Syngnathidae > Festucalex > Festucalex cinctus. Next base: position 21,771,257 of record NC_135411.1, on the reverse strand, counting down.
TTTTTTTAATGAATTGTTTTGTATTTTCCATCTAATGACTTGCATTATTTTCCAATGTTTATTAGTAGCATTTGTGTCTGTTAATTTTCTATTTATTTTTGATTTTGCCAATATTTTTAAATGTTGCAATATTTTTCAAATGTTTTAGTCTTTTTGTCGAATATTTTTTGTTCTCATAATATTTTATGGGATTTTATGTAATGTTTTTTATTTTGTATTTTCTAAATCAGTAGTTTGTGTAACATTTTTATATTTTTTCCCATTGGTTATATGTTATTTTGTCTTTTTGTATTTTCACCATATTTTGGTATTTTTTTTATTTCGGTCTAATACTTTTTTTTTTTTTTTTACCCACCAATATTTTTTTTAGTTTTTTTTCTCTTGTATCTGCTATTTGGGGGTGATTTCATACATTTTTTGCCCATTTCATATCAAACATATAGGCCAGTGGATGTCTATGCTACGGCCCAGGGGCCATTTGCAGCCCGCCGTCCATTTTTCAGTGGCCCGCGACATATGCTAAAAATGGCATTTGACTCAGTTTAAATAAAATAAACAAAACAAAAATGTTTGGAGATGGTCAAAGTCAGAAGTGAGGGTATCAAAAAACACAAGTGCCATTAAAGGTTATTTTAGTTAACTAAAACGAATGAAAAAACTAGAACTAAAATTCAAAATACAATATTGTTACAGAAATAAAATAAAAACGAAAATGCTTTTTAAAAAACGAAAACTAACTGAAACTCCATTTTATGTTTACAAAACTAACAAAAACTAACTACAATTATAGCAAACGTCCTTCGTTTTGGTCTTTGGTAATTAACTTACCCATAATACATGAGCCTTTGGGGATGATTTTAAATGTAATTTTTAGTAGATTTATTTTGATATAAACCGGAATAATGTTTGAAAGTATGTCACACAGAAGTGACGTCATCTAGCAGCAGCCAATAGAAAAGCACCACCCATGGTGTTTTTTAAATATTGCGCACAAGTAATACACATTTTAAATGTAATTTTTAGTAGATTTATTTTGATATAAACCGGAATAATGATGTTTGAAAGTATGTCACACAGAAGTGACGTCATCTAGCAGCAGCCAATAGAAAAGCACCACCCATGTTGTTTTTTAAATATTGCGCACAAGTAATACACATTTAAAAAAAAAAAAAAAAAAAAAAAAAAAAAAAAAAAACACAAAAAAAACTAATACTGAAACTAACAAACTAAACCAAAACTAAGCATTTTTAAAGAACTAAACTAATAAAAACTAACAGAACCACCCTGAAAACTAATAAAAACTAACGAAAATGAAAAATTCCAAAACTATAATAACCCTACTGCCATATTACAAATAAATTGGTTTATATACTGTAGCATTTTTCAGAAATTTTTTTTGAATGTGTGTATTTGTTTGAACATTAATTTCTTCTTTTTTGAATGTTTGTAGTGCTATTGCTTTTGCTTTAGCAAACTTTTGTTTACCCACCTCCGTTCAGATTTCGGCATGACCCGAGACATCTACGAGACGGACTACTACCGCAAAGGAGGGAAGGGCCTGCTGCCCGTCAGGTGGATGGCACCCGAGTCTCTAAAAGACGGCGTGTTCACTGCACATTCGGACTGCTGGTCGGTGATTTGCTGATTTTGAATGCAATATTGAAGAAGGTTTTTGTATCATAAGATTTTTTTTGCTTTGTGCGCAGGTCGTTTGGGGTGGTGCTGTGGGAGATCAGCACGCTGGCCGAACAGCCTTACCAAGGCCTCTCTAACGAGCAGGTGCTCAAGTTTGTTATGGACGGAGGATACCTGGACCGACCAGACAACTGCGCAGACAGACTGTGAGTACATGACAATGTCAGAAAATTCAACTATCTCAATTTAGAAAAAATGATATTGAAGTGTTTTGGGATTGTGGTATTTATTTACAGTTTAAACTGTAAATTTTGGCAATTGTAAATATTTTGAGGGGTCATTGTTAGTTGTGGATAGGCATGGGCCAATATTACTGTGCATTCTGACGGTATGATAACCATGAGCAAAAATATTGCTCAAAAATGATTGTTTTTCAAATATTTGGGGAAATAAAATGAGCATTTATTTTCCCATTGAACAAAATCCGTTTTATTTAATAAATAAATATATTTACTACAAAAGAAAAGTTGAAATAAAATAAAATACATAAATAAATAAATGTCAACATTTTTCTTGTGTTTTAATGAAATCTTAGTAGGTGACAGTGTCCAATCACTGATGAGCTACTCGTAGAATAGACTTGTGGGCTACTGTTGTTGTCCTTGGGGCTAACTAGTACCTGCCGGAACTTTTTTTTTTTTTTTTTTAACAACAATGCACATGAATCGCAGCAGTATGTCATCTGTTTTGCAATCTCGTCTTGCTCCTTCCTCTCCTCTAACTGCACTGGAGAAAAAAAAAAATAATAATTGGAGCCAGTTAACTTCACAAAGGAAAATAAGAGCTTATTATTGGTGACAGCCAATATTAGCGGCTATTGAAACCTTGACTTTTTAAAACTATGATAAACCGTCAAACCGGTTATTGGCCCATGCTTAGTCGTGGCAGGAGCCGGTCCCTGCGACATTTTGCAAATAACTGACACGCCCTTCCAAAAAGGGCTTTAGAATTGTATATTGATGCCACAGGATGGGGCAAAGCACTTAAAGGGATACTTTACTTATTTAGCCATTTTTAGCAGTCAAACATGAATATTTTGCCTATAATAAATTTGATATTTTCATTATTTTTCATGTATAATTAGTACCTTTAAAAACACATTTTGCAACTTGCTGTTGACTGAAAATGACATCACAAGGGCTCAAGTAACCAATCACAGCTCACCTGTTTTCAAGGTTTGGTCATGTGACATTCACAAGCTGAGCGGTGATTGGTTACCTGAGCCCTTGTGATGTCATTTTCAGTCGACAGCAAGTTGCAAAATGTGTTTTTAAATGTACTAATTGTACGTAAAAAATAATGAAAGTATCAAAATTAATTATAGACAAAATATTAACTTTTTATTGCTATTATGGGCTAAATTAGTGAAGTATATATTTTTGAAAAAAAAAAAAAAGAGGATCATAAAGCATCAACACCATGCATGTACACAATAAGGAACCCATGGAACAAAAACGAATCACGAAATTATGACATCACACAAACAAAACAGAATAGCCGTGATTTGTTAGCGAATAACTGAGGTTTGAAAAAACTGTGAAACTAAATATGCGAGTGTTGACTGACTTCCATTTTTCCTTCCCTCCTCCCAGACACAACCTGATGCAGATGTGCTGGCAGTACAACCCCAAGATGCGTCCGTCCTTCCAGGAGATCATCGAGATGCTGCGGGACGACCTGCACCCGTCCTACCGCCAGCGCTCCTTCTTCTACAGCGAAGACAACAAGCCGCCCGAGAGCGCCGACGACCTGGACCTGGACGTGGACAACATGGAGAGCATCCCCCTCGACCCCTCGTCCTACTCGCAGCGCTGCTGCCCCGAACGGGACGGAGGCGGGGGAAGTTACGAGGAGCACCACATCCCCTTCGCGCACATGAACGGCGGCAAGAGCAACGGACGCATACTGGCCCTCCCGCGGCACAGCCCCTCCTAACCGGAAGCCCTCCTCCCACACAATCTATTTTTTTTAATGCATCAACAACAACACATAAATCACACTCTCTCCAGAGAACCCTCAATGCCATATCTCAGGATTTTTACTTTTGCCACACACACACTACAGCGCTTTTGTACGTAGAACCTCCTGCATCTTTACCTCTGTACATACGATATATAAATAGAGAGAGAAATATGAATTTGCCAAGTTTGTGGATAAAAGCTTCAACTGTGAAACAAGGCTGCTAACAAACAAAAAGAAAACTTTTGGATGAAAGGAAGTGGTGGGAAACGACTTTCAAGGCATCTGAAGAACCTGAGCCCCCACCCACTCAAAAAAAAAAAAAAAAGTTGAAAGGGGGTTCCCCACTCCTGTGCTCGAAGGCTTTGCGGGGGAAAAATAGAAGGAAACTAAATATATGGACCCTTGCCACGGCATTGGAGGAACTACAGAAACACCCCCGTCGGCCAAAAAAAACAATCACAACAACAAATACGTTCCCCGCTGCCACCTTAAAAGGTATAATTCTCCGATTGTTCTAAAAATAAGACAGATGGAAACTACAGTGGCACCTTAAGATACGAGTGACCCGACACGTGAGTTTTTTTTTTATTTATTTATTTTTTAAGATATATTTGAGATGCAAGCGCTGTATGTAGCATTGAATCAACTCAGTGTTTCACATTTCACAATAGCGGTTTGGCAAACAGTTGTTCGAAGAAAAAAAAGAAAAGAAAAAAAAGGCTTCAGGTTCAAAGTTTGTCAAGCCAGACACAAAACTAAGAGAATTACATACAAATTCAAATTTACCACACAGGTTTGTCTTGTGAAAGTTCTCTCAGCCGAAAGGGATACTTTACTTCTTTAGCCATTTTTGGCAGTCAAACATTAATATTTCGCCTATAATAAATTTGATATTTTCATTATTTTTCCATGTCCAATTAGTGCCTTTAAAAACACATTTTGCAACTTGCTGTCGACTGAAAAATGACATCACAAAAATTTAGTTAACCATTCACAGCTCAGCTTGTGAATGTCACATGATCAAACCTAGAAAACACAAGGTGAGCTGTGATTGGTTGCCTGAGCCCTTGTGATGTCATTTTCAGTTGACAGCAAGTTGCAAAATGTGTTTTTAAAGTCATTATTTGTACGTGACAAATAATGAAAGTATCAAATTAATTCTAGACAAAATATTCACTTTTTATTGCTATAATGGGCTAAATAAGTGAAGTATCGCTTTAATGCTAACAAGCAATCCAGAACACCAAAGTCAGGTTATCAAGTAGCTTGAGTGTGAAAGGTGTTTTAACACTGTAAGCAAAAGTTACTCACCTAATAATTGTTAAATTTGTCCCATTCTAATTAATTATGTCATGACTTAATGGTTTTAATAAAGTACAAGCATAGATTGTAATTAATTCAATGAACTAATAGGGTGCTATTGTTATTTGAGGCTGGAACAGATTGGAATTTTTTATTCACTGAGGAATTATGATTTGAGATACGAACATGGTCACAGAACGAATTTATCTCGTATCTCAAGGTACCACCGTACATATATGGACCCACGCAGAGTTTTCTGAGGAACTGGAAAGCAATCTGCCATGTCGAAATGCTTCGTTCTCTGCTTGTTGTGGGGGGGAAAAAAGGAGAAGCAAAAGAAAAGTGACCTTTTAGAAACTCTTGACAAACTCTGGTGAAAGGTGCTGGCTGATGGTGAAGTGTTATTTTTTTTTTTTTTTTTTTTTTTTTTTTTTTTTTTTTTTATAAATCTCCTGGCACTCACTGCAGTATTCCACACAGAAATGGCACACAGGATACAACACACAGGATCACCCTTTTCATCATCAGGTTTTATTTATTTGTTTCTGTTCCACATTTACAGCTGAAGGATATTTTAAAAAAAAAAAAAAAAAAAAAAAAAAAAAAGACCTCGTGTCGACCAATGGCTGCTTTTTCTTTGAAAGTGGGTGTTCAAAACAGATGCTATACATACAGTAAGTATATACTGTTGTTTTTTTTTTGGTTCGTGTTTTTAATATACCGTGTATATATACGGCATATCCATGAAATGATTGATGTTTTTTGTACATAGATCATGTTGTCGCTCGCAAGAAAAAAAAAACTTTTTACATGTTACGCTATTATATTCATTTGCTGTTTTTGTTTTTTGTTTTTGTTTTTTTAATCCACACTTGTGAACTTACGATCAACCAACAGCACTTGGTCTTTCTTCTTTTTGGGGGGGATTGGCAGGAGAAGAAGTGTTTTTGTTTTTTGTTTTCTTGCATCATCGTCATCCCTAACGAGATCAAATAAAATGTAAATAATGCAGCAAGGTGCAGGCAGAAGAGCCTCAACCTGAGCTTGATATTTCTCTGATTTCCACACGACCCAATCAAATTGTCTGTATCCAAGAAGAAAAACATAAACCAGCCGCAGCAGCAAATATGTTCCAAAGCAGGGCTAGGCAACCCTGGTCCTCGAGAGATGTCGCCCTCCACCAGCACAGGTGATTCAAATGATCAGCTCAACAGCAAACTTTGGAATAGCCTGATAACAATCATCACCTGTGTCGAAGGAAGGAGACATCTACAACACGCAGAACTGCAGCTCTTGAGGACCAGGGTTGCCTAAACTTGCTCTAAATATTCAAATAAAGTCTTAAAGTGCTCTAAATATGAGAAGAAATACAATATTTTGAAGGGGTGGGGGCACATTGCGTGGAATACACAAATACAAGAAAATAATAGATGGAAATACACTAATATCGGAATATTACAGCTATATTAGATAAAGTTACATTAGACAAAAATACAAAAAAATGTGTAAATAATACACGACTATGAAAAATATATTGAATTGGGGACAACGAGTATATTGGGTAAACGAGAATTACAAAAACTGTTTTAAAAACAGATGAAAACCAAAATGGTTGAATGCGTGAAATGAAACAAAAAGCTATGAAGATAAACACTAAATGACAAAGTAAAATGCCTAGTAAACAAAAAAAAAAAAAAGTAAATGCAAACTATTGGACATTTTACAAAGATAACACAATATGTAATACAAAAAAATAGTTGAAAATGCAAAAAAATTGGAATAAATACAAAAAGATTAATTATCAAATTTTGTCAGTGAGAGTGGGAATGTATTTTTGTACCAAACCGGAGACTTCCAAGTGTTCTGGACTCTGGACCGTGCTGTAAACGTTTCTCTGCACACAATTTGAATTGAATCAGTCTGTCTCTTCGTCGCGACCTAAGATGGCATGTAAAGTTGTTCAGTCGGTTCTGTGGAGCAATAGCACCACCTGCTGGACAAGTGTATTACCATTTTGTAAATGTATTTCATCGCCCGTTTCCTTTGTCGTTTAACTTATGGAAAATAAGTTACAATTAAATGCTGAATAAATCGCCTGAGTAATTATAAAAAAATGTCCCTTAACAATATGTGGATAATTATGCAACACATTGGATTTAATATTGTCCCTTTAAATATATGAACATACTAAAACGTATGAAAATGAATACAATTATTTTCACTTTAAATAATTCGTGGAAACTTGATGATTGTGGTTACATTTTATATATTTATTTTGACTTTATATGTATTAAAAACAAATCCGATTGTGTTGTAAAATATGTAATTAGAAAACATTTAAAAAGGTGAACCACTGATTTGTCACACACACCTCAGTGGGGTGAAATTTGTTCTCTGCATTTGACTGAGTGAGCTGCCGTGCTCCGGAATCATGTTTACACTTAATACTTGAAGTTAGAAAAAAAAAGACTGAAATTGTACAAATTCCGTGGAGTAAAGTACAAAATATTAACGGGACCATTGATTGGGCTGAATTTTAATTGGCACATATATTGCTCATCACATCAAATTGCTCATCAGAAAGGGGCATTTTGAGATTATTTACAAATTTCCTCGAAACAAATTCGTAAGTTGATTATAAATGCAAGCTAATATTTTCCTCATAAAAAAATACATAAAGGTTTTTGAGTGAAAATGGGTTATCTTGGCCAGATGGTCCCTTTAGGAGAACAAGACAAAAATAGTACAGTACATCAATAAATACACAAATATTACACGTATGTCAGAAATGGGGGGAAAAAAAACTGGCTTTCTATTTTACCAATAAGTTGAAGTATATACTGACACAAAACAATACAAATTGTGAATAAAAAAAAAATATCACACGGACAATATAGACACAAATATGACACTTAAACTGCACAATTATTACCAAAACAATACTCAAATATTAGAAAATAAATTGGTAATGAGAATAACACTGACAACAAAATAGAAATACACTAGGAAACTGGTAAAATATTGAAAGAAGTAAAAAAAATGTAAAAAAAAATTAATGGAAAAAAATATTTGATGGAATATTCACAAATATACATATTTGCAACTTATTGGGAAAAAATGCAAAAATATTTTAAATAAATTAGTATATGAAAAATTCAACATTATTATATGTTTACATCCAGACTACAGAAACACTCATTCGATAATCACAATTGTGCGTGCGCGTGCGCTTTGATCGAAGTTGGGCTGTTGGCTCTTCTGTGGGCGGCTGTTCCTTCTTGTTGGTCGCCTCCCTCTCCTCTTCCCTGTCTCCACCGAGGAGAGCACTTGTTCCTCGGGAGTCATCATCAGCATTCACCGCTTGCTGTCATCGTCCAAGCTTAGGAAACGCGACCACATTCAACTGGAAGTTAACGTTCTAAAACCTTCCTCCCTTTCGCCTCCTCACGGGTAAGACGTTCAACCACTGCGACGGTTTTAGTGCGGGCGATATTGTGTGTTTTGTGTGAACAAATGTTGAAAGCACGAAGCTAAACTGGCTAACTTGACCTACTTGCATACGTCAAATCGGTTACAAATGACGTTAATGACCTCTTTCTAGTATGTTTAGCAAATAAAAACACTTTAAAGTATGACTTTAAGTAGTTTAAATCGCTGTTAATGGCTTACAAGTCAACACAGTAGCAAAAAGGTAGCCGAATCACCTGCAGACCTTTGTCAGACTCGGCACCTGTTTATCTCCTCGCCCGAAACTGTTGACTTAAAGTGACACCCTGCTGACTTAGTGCATTTTGCTTCGAATTCCCGTATTTGATTATTAACAGCCTTTATCGTCGACGGTGTGGTGACTGAAGACAACTTTTGTTTGCTTTAATGTTAATGTACTTGTCTCGTCTCGTGCCAGTTTCACCTGTCATGTTGCGCGCGGATTGATCCTCAAAAAGTGAGAGCGAGAAAAAGTAGTGCGTTGGGCTCTGGATTTTCTGGTACTGGCAACATGTAGTTGAAGTGACAAAAATACTTAAATATTAGAAGAAAATATCACGAGCTGAATACACAAAAATGAAGAAAAGACAGAATAATAAGGGGGATTTTTTTTTAATTTTTTTTTTACCATTGATAAAATTATAATGATGAGTTACAAAAGTATTAGGCAAAATTACAAAAGCATAATAGTGTAAGTCAAATCACAAAACTACAATATGAAGAATACAAAAATGTTACAAAATATACGGTCATGATAAAAATATACAAAATATTATATAATAATTTGGAAAAAGACAAAAAATGATGAGGGGAACACAAACATTAGAAGCAATGTGAGAAAACGTTTTTTAAAAAATAGACAAAAAGACAAATTATTAAAGGGAAAATACAAATATATATATATATTTTTTGTGTATTTTTAACTTGATATTAAATATTGTAAGAAGTGGGGAAAAAAATTGATTAATTCAGGTAAAATTACAAAACGTTTTATGAAAATAAATTGGAAAATATAGTAATATTAGAGGACTAATGTGCACAAATATTTAAAAAAAAATAATAAAAAATTATAACAAAAAATATAATTTGGCAACAAGAAAAATAGTGGGGATGTGGTACTGTAACTCAGAAAAAGTAACAATGATTTAGACAAAATGAGGAAAATAGGAAAATCTTTATTTTTAAAGTAAATTAAATGTCATAATAGGTTAAAAAATGATTTAGCAAAAGTACAAAAAATATGTAAAAAAAAAAAAAGTTAGCAAAATATACAGAGATATTAAGGGAATAATACACAACTATTGGAAACAAATTAGAGCTGCCAAACGATTATTTTTTTTAGTTAGATTAATCACATTTTAGAATTTTGATTAATTATGATTAGTTACCTAATTAAAGTTTTTTGCCCTCCAAAATTGAAGTGCACCTGTTATGTATTAATTTTTCCTACATCAATTGTTATGAGTACGTCTTCAATATTTTTTGATACACCGCATTCTCTCATCCTCCTCTTTTTCTAATCACTTAATTACTGCCATAATTTAAAATGGGGGGGGGGGGGGGGGGGGGAAGACCCCAATATTTTGACATGGACAAATTTTCTGAATGTCACACGCAAACATTTATTTAATGCTTTACTTTAATGCGCATAGTTTTATTGCTCATACACAACCTGTGCCACCTTTAATGTAGCCATCTGCTGTCAACCTAAATAATCTTCTGCGGTCAAAATTAATAGTGTGATTAATCTGCATTAATAAATGGTTAATGTGATCATTTTTTTGTGATTAGTCAATGAGTTAATGCTTTAACTTTGACAGCACTAAAACAAATATACCAAAACAAAACATTAAACTGTACTTCTGTGGTGATTCTTTCACATCATATGACATCACATCACTAGTGGCACTCGTTCCACACTGAGAATCATTCACTGTCCAACACAGTTTTGATAGCTGCAGACACAAACATTAGATTTCAAATGTCAAAACCCAGAGGATAGCAACAGGCTGCTCTTGGTGGGACTTGTCTGGACATGTCTGGATGGAGAAGACACTACATTGCATGCCGACTGGTCTCTGTTTGGCTGCAAGCTGCAAAATGTGTGTTACGTACTTTTCCACGGAAACCAGCCGATCATGATCTGTGGCTGTTCGATCAGAGCACCTCTGATAATAAGGTAATTTTAGTCAATAAATGTGCACTAACTTTGCTCAAAAAAATAATTCTTCTAATTTTTGCATATTTGTGTATTTTTCATCAAATTTTTTAGACTTGTCTAAAATTTGCATTCTTATTTATTTTCATTAAAATAATAAGAATAATAATTTTGTCCAGAATTTTAGGAATTTATTAATTTTTTTCCTAGTATTTGTGTAATATTATGGATGCTCAACAAACTTGTGTGCTATAAAAAGTCTACATAGCATTGTTCAAATTTTTCATGTGAAAAATGAGACCATAAATAAAGAAATAATTTCAAAACTTTTGCCGCCATTAATATAACCTAAAACCTGTACAACTTGATTAGAAAAAAAGTAAAATGTATTTACAGAGGAAAAGTAAATAAACAACTGAAATAATTGTGTTCTAATGTGTTTGCATAAGTGTGCACATACGACTGGGGACTTAGGCAGCCGTGTTCAGAATTAACCAAAATCACATTCATTTCATATGCATGTTAGATGGGAGCCATCCCACACCTGACACTGTTTAAAGTGCCTTGAGGTTATAGGTTAAACCAATGTTGGGAGAAAGTGTTGAACAGGGATGTGTAGACTTTATACATCCATTGAATATTTGCTAGCAAGCAGATGGAATATTGATCGTCTGTCGCAGTCTTTGGTGTGCATTTACTTCCCCCCAAAGTTCACTCCACTGTCACTTTCTACTAGTTAACGAGAAAGCTGGGCATCAGTGGAGTGAGTGGACACATTTTACGTGACAAATAGAACCCGAGAAATGGCTTTTTGTGTTGGGTTGTGCGTAAGCTGTGTATGTTGATTTGTTTTGAGGATTTTAGTGTTTGTACATTGTGCAGCACCGGCAGGCCACCTGGCAGACTCGCTGGTCTAGTTCCTTGTGTTGTGATGTGGGTGAATGACCTGTATTTCACGCTGCCTTCCTTCCGCTCAGTCTTTTGAGGTGTGTCCCTCCCCACACAACGCATCAGTGGTGGGAGGGAAGGAGGCACGTTTCACATGTATTATATGGTACTATTACTATGCCACAAAAGTCATACAATATAGGTTGGATGATGATCCCAAAACCGCAGACACGAATAAGATTTTAACTCTTTATTCGCATAACATCGAGAGGCGTAGAACTAACTTGACTAGACGAGAAAATGACGAGAATATATCGAGAATCACGAGACGCTAAGCCAACTTGGGCTGTGGAGGTGCACAGAGGAACAGAGGTAATAATCCGACAAAAACACACACTTCTCAGTCCGTAGTCACAGTACAAGTATATCAAAAAATGTGTTCGTATTATATATACAACAGTGTACAGAACTTTTTTCAGGGCTCGGGCTAGCTTGATGCTACCTACATGCTACCCAAACCAGCATGCTGTTCAATCCTGCTGAAAGTGAGACATCTTCCGCGGTGCCTTTTATTGCTTGTTTTGCACTTCAAACAGCTGCCATGTGCTCGTTATGACGATATTAAGATGTGCGCACCGCACCCTCGGCAGGTATGAGCAGATGAAAGCCGACTGCTGATGTGCCGTCCCATCTGGGCCGTGACGGCGTTTCCCACAGTGCACTTCCAGTGTTTGCCGGGGAGCTGGTCCGACCTGAGCTCCTGGCCGGTCTCCGTTGATTTTTGCACCGCTGCCGTGTTTGGATTCGAACACTCTGTTCTTGTCTCCCTTTGCAGGGAGCTGCTGTGTCAACACACTAACACTACTCTAAATCATTCAGCCCCTCTCCTGTGTTGTCCCTCTGGGTTCGAGGGACCGCTCGAGGCAGATGGCCGACTCTCTTTGAGATAACTTTTAACCTCTGAGCCCATTTTGAACCTCATTGCTAAGCAACACAAACAAAATGACACTGCTACAATGTACAAAGTAGGCAGTTTACAGCTTGTTTACTGTAACAGTGTAAATTTACTATCCCCTCAAAATAAATCAACATACAATCATTAACTCATTCAATCCCAGCAATTTTCACTGATGCAATCCCCTTCACTCACGGCTGTTTTACTGGATTTTGACTGATTTTGCAAGGTCCGCAGAATTGTGTTCTATTGCTATAAAAACATGGAACCTACCCAAAGAAAGAGTAGTCTCTTCTTTCATCAGGAAAAAAGTATATTTCTCTCTGTTTCCGTTTTGCAGCAATTAGCATTAGAATATAGCTAAAGTTCAGCATTATTCACACACGTAAAAACCACTGGCAAAAAGAGCTTGTTGCAACATGGCCTTGGTTGATCTCTTACACTCTGCTGCCATCTGCTGGCTGTTTCTGTAATAACCACCATTGCTTCAACCGTTCTCTTCAGTTCAGGTGCTGCATTAAAGCCTTCTAGCATAAAAAACAACAACAACAAAAATACACTGGTAATATTTAAAATAGAACATATTTATACGTTTTTGGGAGCAAATGAGTTAATGTCGAAACCGCTGGCAACAAAAGTGAGTGTAAATCAAACTTTTACAATTTTTGTTGATCATTTCTAGGATTCTCCATGAAAATGTGGGTGCAAGTTTGGGATTTCCATTACATGCAGCTTTGATTATTCTTTTTTGAAAGATTTTAAATTGCTTTTTGGGGGCCTCAACATGCCTGAAAATTCACTTATTTTTGCAATGTGTTATCACTATTAGTGTGAAAAAAAATGTGTATTTTAGGGCTCCCCAAAACTGACCTGGAAAGCTAAAAAAAAAACAAAAGGAAAAAAAACAAAAAAACTTTTCTCCCTACACACTTGTCACCGATTGAAGCAAAATTGGGTTGACACATTTATCATAACAGGACATGAAAAAGTCCCGAGTACAGATGCATAGAATTCAATAGGAAGTCGGCCATTTTGTTTTTAAGCAACCATTTGGGTGAACTCCAGTGCTTGAACTTTGAACTTCAACTCGGTAATTTGCCGAAATGAGCCCAAATTTAAGTCAAGTCAAGTCAAGTTTATTTATATAGCACTTAATCACACAAAAGTCTCAAAAGGCTTCACATGCCCACAGTTGACAAATAGAAACGACATCCCCTGATCAAACCACAAAAAGGGCAAGGAAAAACTAAAAAAAATAAATAAAATAAAAAACATCAGGGAAAAAAAAAAAAGAAACCTTGAGAAGGGGCCGCAGATGTGGTAATCCCCCTCCCAGGATGACCAGGCTGCAATTTAGCATCTCTGCACAAACTAAACAACACTTAGAGACACGTAAACAGCCTCTCATTTGAATTAAATTGTGGAGGCTTAACACATGTTGTAGATGATTAGTTGCACATTTTGCTCGTCTGTGTGACTACCTCACTTTTTGATGTCTTGCTGCACTTTGCCATTTCATAAAGTTTAAAATTTCACATTCACATGACATAAATATAGCAAGATACAGGAGCAGTATTTGTAGCATTTCAAGTATTTTTTCTTTTGTTTTTGTGATCAGTGTTCCTGATGGCATCCCTGGTTTCCTCTCGGTTCCAGGCATGACAGTCACCCCCAATAAAGACAAAGCTCAGCCTGCTTCATCCTCTAACAAGGACGCTACAACAAGCTTCAGGTGCGCCAGAGGCAGCAACTCTGGTTAACTGGTTTCTCCTCATACTTGACTCACTTTTCACATCCCACACACCGCTGAAGTAACAAACACAATTTCATTTGGTGAAGTGCTAAGCATGTTTATGTGTGGGTAACCTTTTTTAGAGATCAACAGTACTTTTGAATTTAGGAATGTTTCCCCTCTAGCCATTTTTCACCCCCCACAAACAGATCCGGCCCAGCACGAATGGAGGAGGTGGATGGCCTGCGAGGGAGGCTCGTTGTTGAGGATGCCGTTACCTTGGCTGAGCCCATCAATCTGGAAGGTCAGCAGCTCTTATTTGGCACTGGGAAGACCAAGTGGCTTTTTTTCACTACAGTTTTTTTTGACAGGAAAAAATACTTGTTGAATACTGAGTGACTATTTAATTATAATGGATGAGATTTATACATTTCAAGTCAAGTTTAGTTATATAGCCCTTAATCACACAAAAGTCTCAAAGGGCTTCACATGCCCAGAGTTGACAAATATCTTATTTTGTTTTTGGAGCTTGCTGCACTATTCTATATTTATATGACAAATTAAAATCAATTTAAGAAAAATAAATACATACAAAATAAGTGATTTGTACAAAAAACAAAGAGCTCTAATTAACTTGAAGTAGTAAGGGCACTCACACATATCAATTCAAGATATACACATTTTATGTACCTGTAGTTTTTGCACCAGTACGCCCCCAGTGAGTGACAGTGCGCATGTGTCCTCTAGATGGTCATTACTCTCTGCTGCAAGATGGATTGGAGTGTGACAGTCAGAGTCTGGAAGCCGAGTCCTGGAGCGCGGCGGCCGATCCAGACTACATGATAACTCTGGACCGAGAGGCCGTTAAAAGACAGGATGTCATCTACGGTGAGCCAATCATCCAATCACTGTACCACTTAAAGTCTCAACAGGGAATACACATTGTAATTGATGTGCTGTTTCAAAAGCAGTGACCACAGTGCCATATCCTTTCATCACTTGCGATAATTGCAAATTACAAGAAGACGGCGGTGCTTGTAATTATAGTAATTATGTCAGATGTTTTCTTAAACTCATATAGCAGGTGATGTCAAAGAGCTTGCTTCCTGTTAAGGGTATTTCGGTTTATGCGACACCAGATGCTTTCATTGATTTATTCCTGAATGCCTGACCTTCGGTCAGTTTCAGGGTTTTTTTCAAAGAAAATTAGGAAATACAGTAATATGGTAATAATGCAGGGCTCCAGATGCTCCCAAAATTTCAAATCTAAAGTACATTTTTCATCGAGCCTGTGTGTCCAGTAAATTGGCTTGCTTATTTTTATTTATTTATTTATTTATTTATTTAAAGATTCTTGAATATATATATTTTTTGGTGACAATCTTAGGCGCAACACGTCAACCCATTTATCAGTAATATAGAGAAAATGAGTGGAATGAATATTTACTTTGCAAAACAATTTACTGTGTGTGCCCCCACATTTTCTACAAAAAAGGTCCTAATTTTTTTTTTCCCCAAAATAAAACATACTTGCAATAATATACTCCTTCATGAGGTATTTTTTCAATTTAAAAAAACCTTTATTGAAATGTAAATTTAAAGCACGCCTCCTCTTTCAGTGGAAATGTTATTTTAATTTTTTTTGCACATTTCCAGAGCTGATGCAGACAGAGATGCACCACGTACGCACATTGAAGATCCTCCGGCATGTCTACATCCACGAGCTGCGGCAGTCTTTGCTGTTGGATGACGACAAAGTCGGCATGCTGTTCCCTGGGGTGGACGCACTGCTCACGCTGCACCAGCACTTCCTCGACTGCCTCAAACTGCGCCAAAGCCAGAGCCAAGAAGAGGGCAGTCCCAACGCCTACCAGGTCATGGAACTAGGGGACGTAATCATCTCACAGGTAGAACACACGCTGAAGCAAGGATTATCTTTTTATTTACGTCTATGGGGTATATGCCACGGAAGAGACGGGACGTGATTTTACATCAGTTTATTTCCGGTCCGGGTTGCGAACGCGCAACCCAGGGGCACAAATTCGGAAGCACAAGTATTTTTGACGCAGCCCACACGTCGCAAACCGAACCGGAAACAAACTGTTGTGCAAAAAACAGTCCCGTCTCTTCCGTGGCATATACCCCATTAGTGTCTTTTCGTTCGCTGTTGTCAACACTATTATGGAATAGAGGTTTTCGTTGCGAATCCAGCCTCTGCTGTTCTTGATTTCAGTTTTTGTAAAGTAAATTTACCCCAAAAGTGCGGCGTCTACCCCGGAGTGACTTTTTTCTTTTTTTTCCTCTTCATAATGCATGTTTTGACTGATGCAGCTTTTATTACAGAACAATCTTATGTCCAGAAAATAAATGATTAATTGGAGATGGAAAAAAATACCAAAGAATGTGTTTTATTTCATTTATTTTTTAGAATCTTTTGTAATTGTAAAAAAAAAATAATAATAATAATTGTAATGGGAAAGATACCATGGAAAAATCTTAACTCAACAATTGATGTACTTCTTTAGATGGCATAGGATAAATAACATATTAATGTAGATGCGGATGGCTAATATTTTATGCTTTGTGTGTTTTTTCTTTGGTTTGTGATAGTTTTCTGGCTCGGTAGGTGAAAAAATGAAGGAGTGGTACAGCGTTTTCTGCAGCCGTCACAGTGAAGGTGTCAGCTTGTACAAGGAACAGATGCAAAGCAACAAGAAGATTCAAAGCCTCATGAAGGTATGTGAGATGCTAACTCTTGACTAAGTCCTGAAATCTGAGAGGCAGCATTGTTAGTTTTCTGACCTATCCGGACTGGGAGCCAACAGACGGATCAATTTACTGCTGAGAATAATTGAAAGTTTAATGGAGGTATATTATGGAATATAATCTCCGGAGAACCTACTCATTCATCCAAATTAAAATTAAGCAACATTGATCCAAATTAAAATTAAGCAACCAAGTAAATTGATGTCCACAGTTTGGTAGCTTGGCTGGGCCATGAGCCAGAGGCGTTTTCAAGCGATGACTGGACTACACTACTATGGAAAGGATTCTGTGATCATCCACCACTGTTATCTTCCACAGGCCTTTTTGAGTTCACAAGCTCACCAGTGCATTTTATTTTTCTCAAAATGTACCAAACTGTTGATTTGGCCACTCTTAACATTTCAGCTCTTTCTTTGATGGTTTTGTTCTTTTTTTGTTTGTTAGCCTCAAGGTGGGCTGTTTCACCCCGATTGAAAGCTCCTTTGACAGCATGTTGTGTGTTCACAGCAACAGCTTCCAAACACAAATGCCACACCTGGAATCAACTCCAGACCTTTTAACTGTGTATTTGATGACAGGTTAATGAGGGGAGGGCCCATGTTTATATTTTTTATTTTTTGTAGCCTTCTGAGTCAATTCTCCAATTACTTTTGGTTCCCTGAAAAAGAGACAGCTATGTTTTAAAGAGCTGTCATTTCTAAACTCCTGCTCCAATTTGGATGTCAATACTCTCAAATTAAAGCAGAGAGTCTGCACTTTAATTATATATTGATTATATGATTGTATCTTGGATATGTTTTTGTCAACAGCTAAAATAAAATAAAAAAAGAAAAAACGTGTGTCACTGTCCAAATACGTTTGGGCCTAACTGTATGTCTTCCACCAGAAAATTGGTCAGCTGGTCCTGGTGAGAAGACTGAGCATCCCCGAGTGTTTCCTACTGGTGACACAGCGCATCACAAAGTACCCTGTCCTGCTGGAGCGACTCATACAGAACACTGCAGGTAAACAATTATCCTAATTATTATTATCTCATTTGCAGTTGCCAGTATATTCTATCCATAAAACAACCATCAGTATATGGTGCACCTTTCAGTGGACAGCGACGAGCACGAGTCTCTACTCCAGGGCTTGGCGGCCATCAAGGGCACCATCTCCCGAGTCAACGACCACGTCAGGGAGTACGAGAAGGCCACCCGCCTCCGGGAGATCTGCCTGCGACTGGAGCCAAAGTCGGTGGGCAGGTTGAAAGACGGCCAGCTGATCCGGAGGGAGGATCTGATGCAGGGTGACCGGATGCTGCTGCACGAAGGCCCGGTCACCTGGAAGTCTTCTGGCAGACAGAAAGGTTATTGCCAAAGGATGTGCACAGATCAGTGCTGTACAACTTTATGCCTCTGAGTGATGGGCCCTACTCTAAGGTTGTACAGCTGAAAAAAAAAAAAAAAAAAAAAACAGTACGTAATTGTATTTATGACAGTCTTGTTGCCCATTATTAGGTGAGGAATGCTATAATTGGTTGCATGAACTTTAGTGGAAATGGTTGCCAGACTCCTCCCAGTAAGGCACAAGCATGAGATTTTTTAAACTTGATAACGCAAGGCTTTTCTTGAATACCCTTACCCAACTTAAGGAAATGATTAACTTCTTGATTTATAGATAATGTAACTTTGCGGTACAGTAATAGGTAACTGGTGGGTTGATAAGCATTGTGCTTTACCTGGCTAATGCAAACTACTGTGACGTCACGTGGCCTCTACAGTTTCACTAGGCCACACATCAGGGCGCTTTGGTCCAACCGGTCTTGCTACATATTCCAATGTCACTGCTTAAATGTCAAAGATTTACTCTCAGTGCCAGAAGCTTATTATTGTGTATTACATAAACACAGGTCTAAGTTGAAAAATCAATTACTTCTATTTGATTTGCCTCAGACATCCACGCTGTGCTGCTGTCAGATGTGCTCCTGCTGTTACAAGACAAAGATCAGAAGTTTGTTTTCGCTGCTGTCGTGAGTGTTACGGGAAAAAAAAAAACAAATATCATTAATTAATTGAGCTTTAAAAGAAAAAACACAGACCCATTGGTTTATCACGCAGGATAATAAACCGCCAGTTATCAGCCTTCAAAACCTGATTCTGAGGGAGGTGGCTCATGAAGACAAGGCCATGTTCCTCATCTGTGCGTGCACCTCCACGCCACAGGAGGTGTACGAGATGTATGAGCTGCACACCGGCTCCAAGGAGGAGCGCGTTGCCTGGATGGGTCGCATACGGGACGCCATAAACCGGTCAGAATGCTTGTTGTATATATTTGACCTATGATTGACCGTAGAAATATTACTTTGGCAGTATCAATGTGCCAAGCAATTACGTTAGAGTTGAAGAGTTTAAGTTAGACAAAAGTAGTGTTTTGCTGCCATCATGTGGCCTCTTAGTGCCAAAGGTGTGTTGAAGAGAGTTGAAGCAGTTTCATATGGGCAAAAGTAGTACTTTGTTGCCATTTTGGGACATCTAAAAGCAATTAAAAATAAAAACCTTGGTTAGCAAATAGTGGGGAACTTTGTATTCCTGTTAAAATGACTTCTCACTTGAGCCACATATGGTAAAAAATGAGTTTGTCAAATGGCGACGTGATAAACATGTCACTGTTGTAGAAATAAAGGCTTCCCATACATAAAAATGTTAATTGAAATATTCTTCTGGTGCTACCTGCAATTGATTAAACAAATAGCCCTATTTGAGGAAATGGTTTAATTGTTTTCAAAGTGGCGGCTAACAGACGACTGTATCGTTGCGGTCCAGTTACTCGGAGGAGGACAAACACTTCCAGGAGCTGATGAGCAGACTGCAAGAATATCGTGGTAAGAGTCAAGATGTTTTGTGTGTTTCCATACTATTTAACTATTTTACTGCCACACATTATCAAAATAAAAAATCCTCAGTGCCAGCCGATTTCGAGCATTTTAACTCATCTTTCAAAGCAAACAGAATATTGTATTTTAGTACGTATACAACGTGGGTACCACATGAAAGATCGCATTCCATTCTTTCATTTAAAAAAAAAAAAAGTGTGTTTCTACCTTATTAGGTTCTCTAGTAATCACCATTTGAAAATAGGTAATTTGAGTGACATTGAGTGAAAATTGAAAAGATAAGGAGAAAACGTTTTTGTGAAAAGATACATTTTCTCCACTACAGTGACTTTGACACTAATATTTTTTTGTTTAGTGACGCTCCATGAATTAGACTTAATATGACAAAGGCTTTGATTATTCACATCATCCTTGAAGAAGTTCTATTTCATCGGATTTCATCTGATTCCGTCGTGTTTCATTGTAATGCCATACACTGACAGCTCATTGAAAAGAGATACAATGCTGCCATCTGCTGGCCATGGTTAGTGGGTGTTTTTGGTTTCACAACTCAATGACTCGGCAGCGCTGCACTTAGACATTGCACTGGCCAGTGATTAAAAAAAAACAAAAAAACGTAGTTGACGTCATTTAACGTTTATGGCGACATACATCGTGATTTTACTAAACATTATTAAATGTTTTTGGCAGTCAAAACGCTGATAATGCAGTTGTCTTTTTTTATTTTTATTTTTTATTTATTATTTTTTTAATGGATAGAGCGTTTGAAGGTGAGGGACGAGAACATCAAGCTGTGCCTGTCTGAGAAGTTGCACATTTTCAGCGCCATGTACCAGGACATGACTGGCCAAGAGAGCCCCTCAAGAGGGCTTTTGCTGCGTGGAGACCCCACTGAGCTTCAGCAGGGGGAGACGCTGCTCAAAGGAGCCATCAATGAAGGCAGGAGCAAACTCCAAATTTGTCTTTTAACTTGTGGTGATGCTGATAGGGTTCCTTTTATTTCTTTGCTTTACTTCGACAGTGGAAAGTCTTCAAAACCTACTCTTCCGTATAACAAAAGACCCCAGTAACATGCAGGGGGTTGATCATGTGATACAGTGGAGGTCACACAGGAGGGCCGAGACCTCGGGGCCAGCAAACACAAACCCATCTGCAAACACACTGAAAAGTAAGTTACGTCCGACACTGTGTTGGTTTTGTAAAAACAAAAAAAAGTGCACTAAATATTAGGCCATAGAAGCTAATGGAAAGAGTTTTTGAGGTTCCACTCTAACCACTGTGTTGAATTCTTACTCTTACGTGATCCTATACGATAAGATGACCTTCATTATGTTGATCAGATCACACGTCTTCCGACGAAGATGAGGCTGATGGGCTCGGCAGCGTTGAGGCCGACAACGTTCAGCTCCAGGAGACTACGTACTACTCGGAGAGCCATGAGCAGTCTGTAAGTGACGTGATGCTTTCGGCCCACCTACTGATGCATCATCTGAAACCTTCTTTTTGCTGTCTCGTAAAGGCCAACAGCAACACATGGACGCCTTTATGGGCTTCACCTGTCAGCAACTTCCAAGCTGAGGTGACACTTTTTTTTATTTTTTTTATGCACATATTCATACAGGTACAGGCTGCCCTGACTTCACGGTTTGAGGTTACAAACCTTGCAGAATGAACCAACCAGATTGCGCTGTCATAACAGCCTGTGAGGGAAACCATAACTAATGTGCGTTTAAAAGTTGTAATGTTCAAAACTGTATATATACGGATGGGGTGTTGGGGGTCAAAAAGTACATTGTCCACCCCAGCAGCACTGTTGCTGCTGCACCAAGATTACCATTGCTTAAAGTGGATGTCAACCTTCAACATTTCGTCACAATAATATATGTGACTTCACTCGTCTAAAGATGACATTCTGATTAATATTACATTTGTGGGATATGAGCTACGGAGCAATATCCAGCCGTTTTTATCCATCTCAGTGGGTGGCCAATTTGCCACTTGCTATCGACTGAAGATGACATCACAGTTACTCAATAACCAATCACATCGCACCTGTTTTCTGAAGCTGAGCTATGATTGGTTGTTACCTGAGAACTGAGCAACGGTGATGTCATTTTCACTCGACAGCAAGTGGCAAAATGGCCGCCTTCTGATATTGATCAAAACGGCTGGATTTTGCTTCTTATCTAATATTTCACGTAATATTAACCAGAATACCGTATTTCGACTAGTGCGCCTGCATAGAACATATTATTATCAATTTTTGTAGGGTTGACTTCCCCTTTAAAGGGCTATAACTACTGCATCATATTCGTTGGCCTGTCTGTGGGGTTTTGTAATTTGTGTTAGCATTAAGCTAGCAGACATTTGTAAGTAATGTGGTTTGGTTGAATACACGTTTTATTTTCAGTTTTACATTAAATTGAATGTGGAACGGTTGACTAGTTCTACAACTCCTGCTTGCGGTCACTATCTAGCTCTTGTAACTAAAATTTATGTGCCTAACTAAAGACCAAAAAACGGGCTGTGCGACAGCTCAGCTCTCAGAAAAGTTGGGTGACTTGTATTTTGAGATGCCTCTGCCGTTCACATTACCATCATTTCCTCTGCAGGTGTGTGACCATGTTATACTGCTAGCTCAGAGGCTGTATACATTACAAGTAAGTTGTGAGCTGCTTTCCTACCATGACAGCACAAATCACGTGCGCGAAACTGTATATTTTTAAACTCTCGCCTACCCAGGCCATCGTGGCCCAGCAGGACAGTCAAATCGAGCTCCAGCACATCCTGCGGTCGCACGGGGCCAGACCGTCGCGGCCCTCCAGCAGCGCCTTGCTGGAACAGGAGAAGCAGCGCAATCTGGAGAAGCACAAGGAGGACCTGGCTCACTTGCACAAGCTGCAGGCGCAGCACCGCGGGGCGCAGCAGCGCTGGGAGAAAGAGCGAGAGCGCCACAGCGTCTACATGGAGACGCTGGAGGCCCAGCTGAAGCTGCGGGAGGACGAGTGCGTCCGGCGCGAAGGGAAACTCGGCCAGGAGAAGGCTGAGTATGAGAGGCAGTGGGAGAACTACCAGCAGGGGCTGGAGCGCCTCAGGGAGACCACCAAAGCTGTGGAGAGGGAAAAAGAAAGCCTGAATCAGGAGAAAGAACGTCTGGAGGACAAGTTGAAGAAGTACATGGAGGCTGTGAGTGCGGGGGGCGCCAACTGTGATGACTCCGTGAGTTGAACACTTTAATTTATCCCTGTTTTCAAAACCAATATTAGCAGGGACAAATTAGGGGGGGAAAGGAAATATTTATTTTTAACTAGGGCCTGATCGATTAATCGGCCGATTATTGGCCTTCAAACATCAGCCAAAACAATCGGCCAATTGGGCCAAATGGACGATTATTTTGCCCTTAAAACGTTATTCAGGAAAACTGAAGTTTCAGACACTGTGAAAGTACCCTGAATGCACCATTTTGCTTGCGTAGCATTAGCAACTAGCAAGTGAGTAGTGTATTTTTTTCTGTTGTCCCGAGTGTCCTTTAAGCTATTTAATAACACCGTAGTTGGAGTTAATTGTAATACTAAATACACAATGTTAAGAATTGCATCCATTGTATATTTAAAGAAAAAACATGCTTCGTTTTTAAAACATCGCTAGCCTAGCGCTAACAGGAAGTTAGCAAATGCTAACAGGAAGTTAGCATCAACTTAGGGAGTGTTTTTCCTTAAAAACAAAACAAAAAACGAATATCCACACACAAATCTTGTGGGAACACATACCCACAGATGAGATAACACCACGCAAAGGCACACATTCTTCCCAATGTGTGAAAAACAAGTTATTTTAATAGAATTCAATCGCAACTATCTTCTGTGTACGCCAAGTGTGTACGCCATGGATGCATGGCACTACACTGCCCCCAAGAGGCCAAAATGCACAATAACAGTATTTGTTCTTACTGTCTTTTTCAGTTGCTATTATTTTAGTTTATTCTCTTCTTATTTCACTTTCTTAGTGTTTGTATTTTGTCATTGTCCTTTCTAATATTATAAAGTTGATATTTCAAGGATTCAAAGACTTTAAAAAGCCCATTGAAAAGGAATTGGGAAAGGGGTTAATTTTATGCATTATATATATATATTTTTAAATAATCGGCAGATTAATCGGTAATCTGTATTTTTTCTGCCAATAATTGGCATCAGCCTCAAAAAATACATCTCGGTCAGGCCCTATTTTTAACCTTTATTTAACTAGGAAAAAGCTGAAAAATCTCTTATACAAGAGTGTCCTGGACAAGACGGACAGCAAATACATAAAGATGAATGATCTGTGTGGCACGTTTCCTCCCCAGTACATCAACCTTTCCAGCTGCCAGTCATTCAGGGCCAACGGCCCGAACGGCGGCAGCCCGCGTCCGCAAGTCCTGCTGGCCAGCGCCCGCGACACCAAAAAGGAGACGCCGCCCAAAGTCCCGCCGCGCAAGGAGAGCATGAGCGTCCACCCGGTGGCCAAGCCCGAGCTGCCCGTGCACCTGGTCAGCACCACCAACCAGGTACACAAGGCGGCCGGCGTGGTGCAGCAGATCCCTACCAAGCTGGCCACCCTCTCCAAGGGCAAGGACAGGGGCTTCCGTTTGAAGGCGGCGCATCAGAGGGCCCACAGTGCAGGTACTCGTCATCATCATCAGCATGTCGATATCATATCTACTAGTACAGTCCATCTGCTCATCCATCAGTCTACCTACGTTTGACATCTGTGTGCTCGCAGCTTCCATCGATGTGAGCCAGGTTGTGCCCATCAGAGTGACGGGTAAGGAAGGAGGGAGTCTGCGCGCCCTCTCCCAGTCAGGTACAGACAAGACAAGATGGTTTTCAACACAGCTATGGGGTCAACATTTTTAAATCTTGTTTTAAGAACTCATCCGCTTTTTATCATGTCCTGGTGTCAAATTCAAGACCTGGAGCACATATAAACAACAAGCATTTACAATTTAGCTGTCTGTTTTTTTTTTTTTTATTATTATTATTATTAAAGCAATGTACAGAACAATATGGGAAAAACCGATGTTACATCGGCCCGTCATTAATGGATGCCCACCCATTCAGCGCGTCCTTTATGATGCGAAGCCTCAAACAAATACGCCAACTGAACAGGTTAACGTCCATCGATCCAGCTCAGTACAGAAAGTCCTTATCAGTCCGTGTATTATTTCGAGGCTTTGCATCATAAAGCACTCACCAAAAGTGGGAATCTGTCAATGATGTAGCGACGGTTTTGCCCCCTCCCATAATATTTTAATGCCCAAATGCATATACTGTAAGATCCACTCTTTGACAACAAAGGGCTTGAAGTCAACAAAAATAACTACATACTGTTAGCCAGTGCAAGCGGCTCTCTTATAAAATTCCAGTTCTATAATGGCACAAAACTGCCAAGCACCAATTTGTCACACACTAAACGTGTGAGACTTGAGAGTCCTGATGACATCGTAGCACAAAATATTAAATTTGCACATCCAAACTAAACATGACTGCTCCGAGACTGTGCACCAGCGCGTTCTGGATATTAGCAAGCTTGCCCCCGTGGCTTTTAATCATGTTGCACATGCTGTGTACAAAAAAAAATAAAAATGCCGGTGATACTTTCGGCCTTGTTTATAGATTGTAACCTAGCATGTCACTAATAGCAGGAGCATCACATCTGTTTCTGCATGATAAGCACTTAAGTGTAATCCAACCATTGTTTGAAAGTGGCTCTGGATGTTCCCCCAGTTGAGTTCTCATTTATTCACGTAGATGACTCGACTGGACAGGCCAGCAGTGTGAAAACGTCGCAGTCCTTCATGCACGTCCGAAGCGCTGTGGAGGCCCCGCCCCCAATCCCGCCCCCTTTCCCCAAGGAAATACTGGAGAAGCCGAAAGAGAAGGTGATCTTCCTTTAATTCAGGTTATTCTGGACCGAAGAGTGGAAAGACTTTGAGGTACTGAACACAGATGTGTTTTTATCAAAACACTTTTGCGTGACATTAGGAGGGGGAAAGCAGGAGCCATTTTGCACAGTGGAGAAAATATGATGTTCCATGTTATTGATGTTCTTACATTGCCAAAGAATTTTTTTGAAACTTGTATTTTTGATTGAAAATGAAATACTATGCTTTAGTGACCTTTTTAATTCAATGGTGCGTGCAAGCTACTGCAGAAGAGAGTTCAGAACAAAGCACTCCTTTTGAATTAAAACTAACAAAACCTGCTGCAATATTGACATTTTTGCCCTAGCTAATAGTCAATTGAATAATTGAAAAATATTTTACAGTTTTATTGGTATTTATGGTTTTTATGATATAGGTAGTTTAATTTTATTATATACTGTATATTTTTATGTTAAATGCTTTTTTTAAAACCACAAAGAAATATTACTATTTGAGAAAAAAAAACATCCAATAAAGAAATGCTATTTTTGCTGTGTATATGTGTGGAGGTGTGTGTGTGTTTGTGTGTGTGTGTGGGGGGGGGGGGGGGTGATATTAGTTTGCAACAAAAAGTTTATTTTTAAAATCATATTGATTGGTTGGATATAGTGTATATAGTTAAAACAAAATATTTTTGCTGTTTTTATTTCTCTGAAAAACACCTAAAATATGAGAATACATTTTAGTCACAAAATGAGATATATTAGGGTTTTTTTCTACAAAAAGATTTGAGGATTGTTTTATTCCTTTTTTTTTTCCATGTAAAGATTTTTTTTCTCAAATCAGACATGTTGCAGTTTTTAAACAAAAAATGTGTATAAACTATTTAGTTATTTTTATTTAAAAAAAAAACAAGCTTAAAAACAAACTAAAATATTATGTATTTAAAGACAAGAAAATGGTCCACAACGTAAAAGATATTTCTGCAAAACTGTTTTAGTGTTTATTTACTCAACTGCAAAAGTCAACGTTTCATTCTGTCGTCCTCAATAGAGGCACTGAACACAACTAAAGAGTACATTGTCCTTAAAACCTATACAGCATAGTATAGCACATCATAATCATATGTACACTTATTTTAACACAGAATTGTAGTAGTTTAGCATGAGTTGTGCAAATATTTCATACAAACTGGCTTGACTCTACTTATAACTTGAGTCCTGTGGGGATCCAAAGTGCTGCATTTTTTTTCTTGAAATGTTTGTTCCACCAATATTATATCAAGTCTGCACTATAGGTTACATTTGTAATACGAGGTAGGGAATCCACATCATAGCATGCAAAACAAAACAAAAAATAGATATAGCATAAAGAAAAGGGGATTTCAATTATGTATCTATAATTTAAAAAAAAAAAAAAAGTTTGGCTCAGTCAACAACTGTGCTCGCAGCAACTTGTGTCATGAGACATCAATGTCGCCGTAGCTGATCAACTAAAAGCATCGACACGTTTCATTATTTTATTTGACTTTAAATCAGAATAAACAACCAACCAGTATATTTTTGTTTGTTTTGAATAAAAAGGATTTAGAAAAAAACAAGTTTTGAGGATTTTTATATGAAAGGCAAAAGTATACTGTATAAAAAAAACAAAAACAGTACTTCAGATTTTTTTTTTTTTTTTTTAAAAAGCACAATGTTAAAGGCTTTACTTTTTTTTATTGTTTTAATTCTGAAAAAGAGCTAATCAAATATTTTTTCCTTAAAACATTTTATCTGAAAGACTAAAAAGTAAACAGTAATTTCTTGCCATTATTTAATTTTTAAAATTAAATTTAAAATGCAAAACTTAAGGTTTTAACTTCAAAAAAGGGAAACATAAATTTTTCTGAAAATCAAAAATGCAGGAAAAAAGTTGCATTTTGAGTTTATCACCAAGAAAACACCAAGAAAAATAATTTCCTTAATGTGCTAAAATAATTCGGACTTGTGTTTCTTGGTTCAAAATTTTGTTTCAAAATTTATTTTTTCCGCAAATATTACAAATTCCGAGTTTTTCATGAAAATCTAAAAATGGAAAGCAATTCATTTTGTTGGACTTGTCTGAACAACAGCTAAAATACTTTTTTTTTTTTTTTTTTTTTCTGGATATGACGTGGAGATTGATGCTTTTTGTTGGACAGCAATGACGCATACGAGCTAATGCGAGCGAGCGTTTGGGCCCAGGATAGGAGCAAATTCCCTCCCGTTTATCATTCCCTTTAAAGGTGAGGTATAAACACACATTGCAGCGCCTGTCCTCCTTTTAACGTCCACATAACGCAACACAATGTGGAAAATAAACTTGAGGTGGACACCTGCCACTTTTAGTTGAGGTTTTCCTCGTTTTCGGCAAGGGGCACGTCCTGAGGCGGACCGGGGTCTTGGTTCTGATTGGCTGCGTCAGTGCTCGGAGACCCCTCGGGTTGCGTCCCCGCAGCTTGTGTACACTTGATGGGCGCGAGAGCTATGGCAGGCTGTGAGGGATACAAATAAAATGACCCTGACTTTAATCAAACAGTCACACATTGTAAAGTCAGTTAATGTATTGATATACGTACGGTTTAAGATATTATTGCTGTCCCATGAAAGACATGCACCTCCAATTTGATGTAAATTCCTCAAATAATAGCATCTACTGTTACAGTGCCCCAATTTGTCAATCATTGAAATAATAATTTTAATTTACACTATGCTCTATAGTTTTGTTGCGCATGGAGAATTAAGAAAACACCGCACCTCCAATAGACAGCTTTTTTGTTTTAATATGAAACACAAATACAACATATTTGTTTTTGTAAAAGTGCATTTTTATAACTAAAGGAACAAAATTAATCGGTCTACTTCAACACATATGCTTGTCCAATATTAATGCACACTTTGCTGTATAATCTTGTTTTCGTCTAAAATGTGACAACCTCTATTCAGAGGGCACCATATGAAGAAATGCATATGTGAATTATGAGATACGTTATTTTCATTGGAAAGCAACAATATCCATTGTAAAACTATGACTAGTCGAGTGCCATTTAAACAGAGGGCCACGCCTACTCGCAGATTGCCTATCATGGCATTTCCTAAAATACTGTCCTTTTTCCCATTGTAGTTTTTCAAATACTGAATATAATAGAATCTTAAATTCAAATATAGTCAAGTGTTTGATCTTCAGTGGTGTGTTGAACCCAAAGAATCAAAATGAAACCATGTCTTGAAGAATGTTATGCTGACGTCAGTAATGGCCTTGAACTGCACACGCTCAGCCAAACAATTACATCATACACATGATGACGCCATTATAAAAGTGAAAAAGAACCAAATATGGTCAATTATGACAATTACAGATTAGCGGATCCCAACTTGATTAATCAGGAAAAAGGGAGTTGTTCCCGATTTCTGTATTATCCAGCCTCTTTTACCTCAAGGGACTTTTTTTCCCCTATTGGACAACCTGCCAGATTTTTCCACCAAGTGAACTTTGCTTATGTTTACCCAAGATGCAGTTTAAATTACGGTGCTAGATGGGAGGATTGGATAGGATCCCCACATCAACTAACCCAATGTAGGCTTAAAAAAAAAAAAAAAAAAAAGTATGGTAGCAAAGCAGAATACCTGCAGTGACACTGACAGACAGCTGAGCCCTCAGCAGCGGACTAGATCAAAACCCCCAAAAAAGAAACAAGCAGTTGGAAAGTATGTAATAATATAGATATATTTTTTTTTAAAAGTTAACTCTATTCTATTTCATGTGACTTTTTGTTTCCTCAAGTCAAAAATATTTGCTGTTGCCAGGCGCTCATATCAAACAGGTATTCACCACAAATCCGCTGCCGGTCCAGAACTGCGGCAGCTCCCTGCGCCACAGCGCCACCGCCAGGCTGGTGAGCAGAGTGCAAGGCACCAGGTAGAGCAAGGCTGGCTGGCCCATCTGCATCACGGCCAGCGCCACGAAGGTGATCAGCAGGCCCACGCCGTAAGCTAAACGCAGGGTGAGACGGCGCCGTCGTCAAACAAAGAACGCCACGCGGTCATGTGATGTCCATTGATCGTTTACGTACCGATGGTGCAGGCCACAAAGTAGATCCTGGAGGACTGCATCAGAATGTCAAAGCGGTGGCAGTACACCACCAGAAGGCCTGGGAGGGAAAAATAACAGATAAAGACCCAAAACAGTTTGACATGTTAGCCTTCGAGTGTCATTTATCACCTGGCACCAGGATGTCACCAAAGCCCAGCAGGGAGAAAGGCCGATCGCACAGGGCGAGGGGAGAGGAGTTCAAGCGGGGCACCTTGAGCACCATCGGAAGCTGCGGACCACCCCAACAAAATCAAGCTCGGAATTGGCTCCCTTTTTTTTTTTGCACGGCATTTAAGTCACCTTTTCATGTGTGGCCGAGTCAGAGGGGCCTGCCGCCACCTCCACCATGATGCTCTCGCCGCTCTGCGGAGAGAAAGGAACACATGACATGAGCAAGAGTTGAGAGCTTCCAATGGAGTGGCATCTGGAAAAGCTACCTTGGTGAAGAAGGGTGTGATAAACACGAAAAAGACGTCATAGACGAAGAGCACCGTCAGCAGTAAAGTGCAAGCCTGCATAGGAGAAAAGAAGAAACATCTCCACTTGAGTTCATAGTTTTGATATACAGTATGTACATCATACAGTACCTTAAATGTGGGCAGTCTGACAGTCTTGAGCATGTAGAGGCAGAAGGCGATACCCAAGGTGTCCTGCAACACCCACGCCCACCTGAAGCACAAAAAAAAAAAAAAAAAGCCTCTCTGACTCTGTTCACCAACTAGTATCTTGCCTTTGCTTTGCTCTGTGTAAAAGGCAACAGCAGCATTTCCACAAAGAACTCAGCGTCAAGGTGTGTCAACACTTACTGGTCCTCGTTGCGAAACACCATCCAGGTGACGCTGACGCCCACGCAGAGCGCCGACAGCAGCAGGGCACGCACCTGTGGACGCTTGTGCAAGTAGGGAAGGTTGTTCTCCGGAATCCTGTGGGGATGGCGTCGGGGAAAAAAAATGCATCTCATGACAAACTATACAGTGAAAACCGAAAGGAAAGGGGGTTGGCAATCATTTTGGATGGTTGGGTTAGGGGAAGGGGCGAGGAAATGCATTATGTCAATGAAATGTCCCCACGATGATACAAAGTTTTGCAGTGTGGTGAGTGATGTTTCTTATATGGTCTGCAATAGTTGATAAAAGACATTCATGTGTTTTGCATTTTACCTTTTATGGCACTTAAATAAGCTTTTGTCCAGGGAGTGGTGTGGCTCAGTGGTAGAGTGGTTGTCTCACACCCCAGAGATTGTGGGTTCAATTTTACAAGTATGAGTACCGTATTTTCCACACTATTGTGGCGCACCGCATTATAAGGTGTACCTTCAATGAATGACATATTTTCAAACTTTTTCCATATATAAGGCGCTACAGTAGAGGCTGGGGTTACGTTATGCATCCATTAGATGGTGCTGCGCTAAAGGGAATGTCAACAAAACAGCCAGATAGGTCAGTGAAACTTTATTAATAGATTACAAACCAGCTTTCTGACAACTCCATTCAGTCCCAAAATGAATAAACAGCTGTTTTATTATTTTCTCTGAGGTAAAGTATTAGTATTAGCTAGCGATCCAAGATGGCGGGATCTTCTGCGCATGCGCGTCACCGATCGTGCAGGGTCACCGATAGCGTCTTGGCAGCGAGACCTGTTGCGGCTCAATATTGATCCAAATATAAGGCGCACTGGATTATAAGGCGCATGTTCAACTTTTGAAAAAATTGAAGGCTTTTAGGTGCGCCTTATAGTGTGGAAGATACGGTATCTCTTTAAGTCAACAATTTAATAAGCAGGAAAGTAGTAATTGGCATTTTAACAGGTTGTGAAGCGGTCCTTGCACTTCACTGCATTTTTTTTTTTCAAAATCCAATCATTTGTGCATTTGTGCAGCATGTGTCCACAATTGTCATTAATGTGATTTGTTGCATGAGGCTTTTTCAAGATAGGTGATCAATGAGAGGAAACGGGCCTTTAAAATGTTATTCGCATGCAGCTTTCCGCCCCACTGCGTGCTTGTGATGTCGGAGCAAGTCTGCAAAACATTATAATGTGACCCAACATCCAGCATACAGTGTTTGAGGAATAGAAATGCACCACAAAGCTGATTGTGTCGCTGTTTTCCATATCTCCAGAATGTGCGGATTGCGTGCGGTAGGTCCAGACTTGACGTGGAGATGCGTAAAGTTTCACGTTCAGTTTGTTTTCTATCAATACCACCTTTGGAACAGAAATGTTCGTACATCAGAGTTTTGGCCTCATTTTGATCGTACGCAAGCTTTAGAAATGAGGCCCCTGGTTCAGTAAAACGAAAGTTACAACTGTAACTACGGTTCTATGAGTCCCGGACGACCGCCAGAAGGCGGTGCTTTAAGCACTGAATGTTCCTTTCGCGCATGCGCAGTTCGAGTAATGCATACCAAATTAGTCACCTGTGACCCCTGGGTGACCCTAGAAGGGTATAAGTTCCGGTGTCACCCAAGGTTCGTTTCCTACGGAATCTTCTCGCGTGAACACGAGGATTCCGAGCGACAGGACGCCCTGGCGGTCGTCCGGGACTCATAGAACCGTAGTTACAGTTGTAACTTTCGTTCTATTTCGTCCCTCCCGACCGCCAGAAGGCGGTGCTTTAAGCACTGAATGACTAATACCGGCGTAGTCGCGAGGGATCTCAGACACAAACCTCACTGAGAAGCCCTAACAGGACCCAAGATCACGCCAAGCGGATGGGGAGAGGCGACATCCACGCTATAAAACCTGGAGAAGGTGCAAGGCGTCGCCCATGAGGCAGCAGCACAGATATCCTCCAGGGAAACACCCCTCAGGGCGGCCCAAGACGTGGCAACGCTCCTGGTGGAGTGACAGCGCACCCCTGACGGCAGGGGGCGGCCAGACAGCAGGTAGGAATGGTGAATGGCATCCACGACCCAGTGAGACAAGCGCTGCTTGGAGAGAGCGGAGCCCTTGGTAGGACCACCATAACAAACAAAAAGCTGGGCAGACGTACAAATGTCCGCCGTAGCGTCAATGTAACACTGCAAGGCTCTCACCGGACACAAGAGCTCCGGCCTGTCCCCGCCATCAGCAGGAGTGGGTACATAACGTTTAAGCCGTAGAGGCTGGTTAGAACGAGAGCCAGACAACACCTTGGGAATGAAGGCAGTGTTCGGCCACAGAGTGACGCCGGCGCCATCCGGGTGCCATCGCAGGCATTCAGGGCTAACCGATAAAGCGTGTAGGTCACTGACGCGCTTGGCGGAGGCAACGGCGAGCAAGAGTGCAGTCTTGCGCGACACCCACAGAAGGTCCGCCCCCGCCAGGGGCTCGAAGGGAGGCCTGCACAGGCCGTCCAGCACCAACTGCAGATCCCACGCCGGAACCCGAGGAGCCGGGCGGGGACGAAGACGCAGAGCCCCTCTGAGGAACAAGGACACCAGCTCATGGCGCCCCACGGAGCCGCCATCAGCACCAACATGCCGGGCAGAAATAGCTGCCACATACACCTTCAGAGTCGACTGCTCAGTGGCCAAACACACCAGCGAAGGCGCCGAGGGTCGGGATGCCAAACACGACCTCCCTGTTGAGACAACAGGTCCTCCCTGTCGGGGAGACGCCACGGCTCGCCGGAGCACAGTTGACGGAGCAGGGGGAACCACGTCCGGGCCGGCCAGAAGGGGGCCACCAGCAACAGCGTGTGCCCCTCCTGAAGAACTCTCTGAAGCGTCAGCAATATCAGAGGGAGCGGCGGAAAGGCGTAGAGAAGGCACTCTGGCCACGGCTGCGCCAGTGCATCCAGACCGAGAGGGCTGGTGGCCTCGCTCAGGGAAAACCAAAGTGGGCAGTGGGTCGAGTCCTCGGAGGCAAAGAGATCGACCTCCGCCGTGCCGAAGCTGCTCCAAATCATGCGCACCACCTCTGGGTGGAGGCGCCACTCTCCCAGAGGAGGACCCCGACGGGAGAGAGAGCCCGCGAGCTGGTTCCGAACCCCCGGCAGATAGGTGGCCCGTAGACTGGCCAGACGGGGAGCAGCCCACCTGAGAAGGTGCTGGGAAGTCTCCAACAGACGGGCGGACCTGATGCCGCCCCGATGGTTTATGTGAAACACGGTCGTGGTGTTGTCCGACCGTATGAGAACATGCCGTCCGCTCAGGTATGGCAAGAAGTGCATGAGTGCCAAGTGCACCGCCCGAAGCTCCAGCACATTGATGTGATCGACCCTGTCGCGCACAGACCAACTTCCCTGAGCCGTCCTGTGCTGCCAGACAGCACCCCAGCCCGTGAGGCTGGCATCCGTGGTGACTGTTTCGCGGCGGGCCGGGACCACACACAGCGGGACGCCGCTCAATAGAAAAGCCCTCTCCTTCCAAGGTGCCAGGGCGAGGAGGCACCGACGGGACACCCTGAGCCTCCGGTGGCGGTGTCACTTGGCGTCCAAGTGGAAGCCGTTCAGCCACCTCTGTAGTGGGCGCAGTGTCAGCAGACCCAACGGTGTCGAGGTGCGATGGGGACGTGGAAGTAGGCGTCCTTCATGTCGATAGACGTGAACCACTCCCCCTGGGCGAGCGACTGCAAGACGTCGTTCGTGGTTAGCATGTGGAATGGCAATACCTTGAGATGTTTGTTGAGCCCCCTCAGGTCCAGTATCGGTCGGTATCCACCGGTCTTCTTTGGGACAAGGAAGTACGTCGAATAGAAGCCCCCGGGCTGTGCCAGGGGGTCCACGGCCTCGATCGCGTCCTTGGCCAGGAGGGCGGACAGCTCCTGGTCCAGAGCTGAGGCTTTTGCCGGGTCGGCGATGAGTCACCCTGACCCGACAGGAAGCAGGAGGCCGGCGTCGGAATTGCAGCTCGTACCCGTGTGTCAAGATGGAGACCACCCATGGGTCCGAGGCACGAGCAGCCCAGTAACTGAGCCGCTGGTGGGAAAAATGTCCGACGGCCGGCCCCAAGGCCTCAGTCCCTGGCCCTCCGGCCCCTAGGGGCCCGAGAGGGACGGCGGGTGGGGCCTGCAGCCCGTGGTTGCCCTGAAGGCAAGTGGGCGGAGGAGCGAAAGTCCTCGGCGGGCCTCTGCGGGGGTCGCCGGGTGCCATAAGCCTCGGCAGGCCAGGGCTGAGGAAAGCGATGAAAAGCAGAGCGTGCCCCAGGACTACCCTGTTGGGGAGGCAGGGCCCTATTGAGGCTGGAAAGCTGCTTCCTGGTCTCATGAGCCTTAACCGTCCTTTCCAGTGCACCCACAGCGGCAGAACCAAAAAGCTCCCCCGGCTCCACAGGAACACCACGGAGGGCCCTCCTAGAGGCCTCCGACAAGGGGGACTGCGCTAGCCACACCTGGCGGCGCGCCTGCACTAGGAAGGACATGAGTCGGCCGTGTTCCCTAGTCATGAGGGCAAAAGCCTGGAGGGCTGCATCACTGAAGGACACAGCAGCCTCCACGCTGTCCGCTTGCAGAGATGTAGAGAGAGCAAGCATGAGGTGAGCCAAAGAGTTCCCAATGCGACCAGCACGTGCACCAGCGCCATAGGCCCGTGTGAGAAGGTCATCAGTCACACGACATTGGGGTCGAGGACATCGCACAGATGGCCGAAGGGTCTCCTCCGGGGACACAATGAGGGATGCGACAGCTGGCTCCACAGCAGGCATCCGGTCCAAGCCAACACTAGCAGCATCGTGCATCGATGCTAAATCACGGCCATCAGCCGAAGGGCGGGAGAGAGCCCCAGGATCCCTCCAGCAAGCATGCAGTTCCCGCAGATAGTCCTCAGATGCGGGGACAGAAAAGGCCGAGGAAGGGCGCCTGCGCCGGAAGAAAGCGCTCTCAGACGCCGATTGAGCCTGTGGAGGCACCTCCAAATGCAGGAGGTCCAAGGCATTGCGCAGGACAGCCCGTATAGAACCATCCCCCGCCTCACTGGACAAACTCTGAGCGGATGCTGGAGAGTTTGGTCCCAAAACCACAGACCCCGGGTCACGGTCGTCGTCATGAAAAAAGGAAGCCGAAGCTGCCAAGGAAATGGCGTCCTCCTCAGGAGGAAGCACTGGCATGGGCGGGGTGGATGGTCGTGGCATGGGCAGGGCAGGTGGTCCCGGCCCCCCCGTAAGTGTGGGAGGGTGACGGTCCTGCAGAAGAGATCTCACCTCTGCCAGTTCAGCCTGAAGGTGCCCAACCTCCGAAGCGAGTCGTCGCTGCGCCGCCCTTTTCCTGGGGGGGGGCATGTACAGCAGAGCACACACCGAGACGTTTCCGGCGCCTCGGTTGGGAAGACGACAGATGACCCAGTGGACTGGGGTCACTGACACCAGGACTGCGGGCCCGGCCATCACCGGCACGGTCAGAAACAAGACACCTCGGGCAGCGATCGTCCAGGACATCGGAGGCCTCAAAGAGGATACCACAGTCCACGCAGCAACGGGAGTCCTCCATTGTGAACACAAAGAGGCCCAAACAGCGATGAGCGGGAAGCTGAGGGAAGGGGGCGCGAGCGCCACCTGCACAGCAGACCCACACCGAGCAGCCGACGCGTGGGTCGGGGCAAACAGTAAGCCGGTAAAGCAGCGATAAGCCGAGGGAAGGGGGCGCGAACGCCACCTGCACAGCAGACGCACACCGAGCAGCCGACGGAGGGCGGGGGCAGACAGCCAGTTGTCAATAGTAGCGATAAGCTGAGGGAAGGCGCGCGAACGCCACCTGCGCAGCAGACGCACACGGAGCGGCCGACGGGCGGGAGGGGCAGACAGCAGTCGCGAAAGCGTCGACAAGCTGAGAGAAGGGGCGCGAACGCCACCTGCACAGCTGAAGCCAGGTGCGCACCGCAGGCGGGACACGCACAAAAGTAAGTAAGACAAACAATCGAGCGAGAAGCGCGACGCCGTAAGCTGGGAGCGGGGACGCTGACGCTGCCCTCACCAGCAAAGGCACAAAAAAGAAAAGCAACAACCAAACGGCAACACCGTCGGAGAAAGCGGCGCTAATAAACCGAGAGAAGCGCCAACGCTGCCAAAGCCAGCGGAGGAAAAAATAGGGTAAACCACGAGCCGTGGTAGCCAGGGCGCTAACGCGAGGCTAGCCACACAAAAAACTCAAAACACCGCAGTAGACGCGGAAATTAGACGGCAAAGTAGACAACAAGTAGTCAATAACCTTACCCCACGGGAGGTTAGAATACGCGACCACGTCGGGTCACGAACGAAGGAAAGAAAAACACCGTCGCCGCAGCCTTTGGAGGGCGAACTACGCAGCTCCGACCGATCCGGTCACAAGGCTCCAAGCGGCGCGGTCAAGAGGATAAATACAAATCCCAATTCTTATACTCTTCGAAAATGTGTCGTATGCATACGCCACGCGAGAAGAAAAGAGGAAACGAACCTTGGGTGACACCGGAACTTATACCCTTCTAGGGTCACCCAGGGGTCACAGGTGACTAATTTGGTATGCATTACTCGAACTGCGCATGCGCGAAAGGAACATTCAGTGCTTAAAGCACCGCCTTCTGGCGGTCGGGAGGGACGAAATAGAACCCCGTCTATGCTTGGAGAGCAGAATGACCTAGAATTTCTCATAAAGGGGCGAATGGAGGAAAACATTTCGCTGATGTTTTTGGTGAGGAATCAGCATTTTAACATGGCTAAAAGCTCCAGAAAGTTTAAAAAGTTTAAATCACTTTACAAATACGAAGTATGAAATAATCACTGGTTAATAAACTGTAATCAGGGAAAAAAAATGCTTTTGTAATACTTAAACGCAGATTTAAAATGAATCCGATTAGTCAATCGATTGATTAAAAATAAATAATTAATAAAGAGATGTTGTATTATTTGTCTTGGTCCCTAAACCCCCACGAATAATGAGGACACTTTGCATTTTGAGTGAGGTGTCTCACCTGCATTTGCAGAAAGGAATGCGGCGCACAAAAGGCCACAAGCAGCTGTAGAGGCCCACGGATGACGCCAGGCAGAAAATGGCTATCACCCAAATTGCTGCAACCGGGAGGGGGAAAAAAAAAACATCCAAATTGTGCAAGGACGACTCTTCAGATGTACTTCCTGACTTGTATGACAAGTTTGCGTTTGTGTGCGTTTTACCCAGGCTGTCGTAGAAGAAGTAGAGCAGCACCAGCATGCTGCAGCACATGACCACAAACACGCAGATCATGATGGGCGTCACGTCCAGCGTTTCCTCGTCCTGCTTGTCCGCCCCGTCGTCGCGCTTATGCTTCATGTAGCGCCTGCGTGTGGAGGAAGGGATTCAAGGTAGATATTATGGGGGAGCGGTCTTATTTATTTATCGAAAAAAAGGGAACCTCCCTGAAGTAGTGTTTATTTATAAAGGTAGACGTTTAATTTGGGCATTGCTTCTATTAGAACGGGAACAGCTATTCCATACAGACCCGAACCTCAACAACACGTGTCTTGTTCATACTCACCTACAGCAATCCACTGTTTGTAGAGATTGCTGTGATATAATAACCACCATTTCAGTCCCCAATTCTTCCGTTGCTTTTACGACAAAAACCTCCAGCCTCCACACTTACTTCTTGCGGTCCTTGCTGCCGGCCCAGTGGCCACCGACGGCGACAGTTCCCACAGCCATGAGGAAGATGATGACCATGTTGTAGTCCAGCACCGGCTCATTGGGGGCGTACATGGCCACCTGTCTGCCCTTGCCGAACGTCTGCCACGGAAAAACACCACGAGGCAATTCAGGCGTCATTTCAAAAGGGGGAAAAATGAACTCACTGAAAATTCACTCAATGAAAGTATTGTGATTTAGGTGTAGAATTCCATTTTGACATTTTGGGGATTCCTTGCGCTTTAAAATTATTTTAATACATTTTCAAATCTAAAAAATGCGTGTTAGAAATGTTTTTAAGACTTGTACAACATTAGAAATGACTTGGCATGTTTCAGTGTACGTTGCCATGACTCAGGCCCACCACACCTTGCTTATCTCCAGCATGTCAGAGTAGCTGAGCAGCGCGACAGGGATGTCAATCTCCTCATACTGAGTCTTGTTTCCCGCTGGCGGCGTCTGAAATGAAACCAAAAACATATTTCCAGGCGTCACATTCAACAGGAATCCCTCAATCTGATTGATCTTACCAGTCTGTCCTTGCTGACGATGAGCAGGCCCTTGGCGCCGTTCATCTGTGCCAGGCGGACCTTCTCGTAGAAGGTGCAGTTACCCCTCATCACCATGGCGATGCGGTTGGGGAAGCCCCCGTCCGGGACGTCGGCGGGCGAGCACAGGACCGACGTGGTCAGGTCGTAGATCTGGAGACGTGACTGCGAATACGCAGGATGGATGCGCCGGTGTTACATCACAACGTATCAAAACAATCCCCCGTATATCGTATAAATTGGCAGCACAGAGATGACATCAGCAGGGCAGAGCTCGCAGCTGACATTTACTTTGAGTCTGAAAATGAATGGGGAAGCTTCTAATTGTTTGACCCATGGAAATAGTGATCGGAGGAAACAAAAGAATGAATGAAGGCCTCCTGTAAATGGGAGCTGGGTACTCTGGAATTATGTACTCACGGCCTTGTTGAGGTCCTGAGGCAGACGTGCCCATTGCGAGTTGAAGAAGATGCAATAGTCCTTCCCTTTGCTGTCATCACTGAAATGGGCCATGCCGTGCTCTGCTGCCACCTGTGTACATGGTCAGGAAACAAACACAATGGTGCCTTGACATACATGAAGCCAAACCTAGATACAAGCAGTTATTTTTTAGACAATTTTTAATCCTTTGATTGCGAGTTTAAACTTGAGCTACAAACGGTGACTCAACTCCTGACACAATAGCTGTGCTTTTAAAGAGTGAATAATTCTTCTTCTTCTTCAAAAAAAAAAAAAAAAAAAAAAAAAAGAGGCTTCAAGCTGTTTCTGCCACTCCGGGTTGTTATTTTTATTGTATGTAATTGATATGTTTATAGTAACTAATGTACAATATTATGGAGTGCTACTTTTCCTCATTAAAAGACTTTTTTGCTTTTTTTGGGGGGGGGGGGGGACTACTATTTTTGTCAATAGAAAAATATATTTGAGTGTTTTGCGTTATGAGTGTGGTAACGAATTGAACTCGACCACAGTTTTGCCTATATTCACCTAAAATGGCCGTTTACGTGGAAATGACTCATGGAAAACAACCATATACACTCACGAGGCACATTAGGTACGCTTGAGCACCTGAGCAGTCCAAATAAATACCCAAATAAAAACGTGATATTTCCATGTGAATGATGTTCTGAAATAAGTTAATTTTTTATTAGCATTTTTTGCTAGGTAACAAAAGCTAGTGGTGGCACGCCTGGACGCCCTTATTAACGCATACGTGCGAGTGACGTAAAACATGTTTGTAAACATTACAACAAACAAGACTTGTGATATGAATCAACGAACAGAAATAGAGTCGAATGTCGGTAAAATGTCAACTCATTTTTGCCGCAGATGCGATTCTTAGCTCAGATGCTAGCAGCGTTAGCTATTAACTCCACCTAAAACAATTCAATGCTAGCGTTTAAAAATAACGTACAACATAGTTACAATATGAGAGGATGCTACCTAATTGTCAATTGGTGTCATATCTGACCAAGGTAGTAAACGAAGCGAGTGATTCGTTGTTTTGTTTTGATCAACGCAGTGACGATGTGGTTAGCAAGATGTTCGACGCCGGGCACACCAAGAAAATCCCACCGCGTGGGGGGATTTTCCAGAGAAAAAATATAAGTCTCGGCGTAAGTGTCGCCCACCCACCTGGTGCATGACCAAAAAACCGACACATATCAGTGCTCCGAGGCCGGGGATTGTCATCTTGAGGCCGTGCTCCTATGTTGTTGTTCTGACCCCCATCCAACAAAATATCACCACAGCGCGGCAGCAGCTGCCCCGAAGACACGCCCATTCAATGACGCCAAACCCGGAAATGATCCATGCTACGTTTCTTAAAAGATTTCAAACAAAAGAAAAAAATCTTATCGGTAGAAACTATACCACCTTTTTAGTTTAGTTGAATTGATTTATAGGGGTCGGGAACCCTAATTCTGGAGCTACTGTTCTGCCGAACCATCGCGATAAACGACTGTCTCGCGAGAGGAAGCTCGTCTTTTTGGAGACTCGATTTCGAATCCGACCCGAGCGTACGTAAATAATCACTTAAATTGTTTAAATGTTGATTTTGGAGTACAGTATTCTAAATTCAGTTTAATAAGAAATTGAAAGATGACAAAAGTAGTTTTTTATTTATTTTTTATCTGATATGAAAGTCAATACAAATCAAAACAAGACAAGTCATCAGCATATTTCTCATTCTATTTTTTAGGAAGTTCTAGCAGATCTGCCTGTTGTTGTTTTTTTTAAATAATAGATTATAAATGTTAATTTAAGTGGAAATTATTATATTTTATTATATTTTGTTTTATAGCTTATATGAAAGTAAATCAGTCATTTTTTTGTAGCTAACGATGTACGATGACGAAAATAATTACTTTGGAGCCCTGTATGACAAACTTCATTTATAGAGTACTTTTACACTCCCAGGGGAAAAAGAAAACTATTTCCAGAAATGTACAGTATATTGATTGGAATAAAATGTTATTCACCATATTAAACATATCATACTGTCGCATTTAAACAGGAAACTAACACACAATTATAATATTCATGTTTAACAAAAGTTCATGAGCATTCAAAATCAGGATTTTAAATACTGTATAAGTAAATGTGTACGCGTATGCCTGCAGCGTCACCGCCAGTCAGTGGCCAAAAATATATTGCGTCGGTATTGAACTAAGCACTACCATTGAAAATGAATGGGGAAAAAGTTAAGCGCAGTTAAGCTCAACTATTCGACTGATGATCGATCAGCCATGTCAGATATATATTGTTTTATTATCAGATTTAAAGTACAGGTCCCTGGTGGTCTAGTGGTTAGGATTCGGCGCTCTCACCGCCGCGGCCCGGGTTCGATTCCCGGTCAGGGAACTATCTC
Source organism: Festucalex cinctus (assembly GCF_051991245.1). Classification (NCBI taxonomy): domain Eukaryota; kingdom Metazoa; phylum Chordata; class Actinopteri; order Syngnathiformes; family Syngnathidae; genus Festucalex; species Festucalex cinctus. The sequence goes on along the minus strand of NC_135411.1, from coordinate 21,729,459 downwards.
TTTTTTTGTTGTTGCGTATCCTATTCCTGATATTGTAGTGTTGGACAAACGTGCAAATGGTAGGTTAAGCAAGGAAGGACTCGATAATGTCCTTCCTTGCTTAACCTACATCATGCAGTTCGTTATGTAAATGTATTTTATATTCTCTTCATATTTGTATGTTGTGACGAAGCACTGTTTCTGTAAACTCCATATTTAGCTGAGCGTCGCGTGCTCTTCTTGACTCACTGCGGCAGGTTATAACTCGTGATGACGTCATTCCATATGTTTACCCTTCTGGCACGTATTTACCTGCAGTAGTAGTTTACTGTAACGCCGGAAATTATCAGAAATGTTCCTTCACAACAAGATGCTTTACAACGAAAAATTCACTAATTTTCAAATGTCAAAACAACATACATATTTATTTAATTGGTGGCCATTAAATCGTTATTTTTTATTGTTATTGAAAGCATTCCCCCGCTGTGGTAGCTTCGACTACGCTAACGTAGATTTTATTCTGGCAAATCAAAACGGAAATTGTGTGAGTTTCTCGCTTGCTGGTGTTACACTTCAACTCACACGGTCAGTTACTTTGAGCGGAATGCGGCACTAGCAACCCACTATACGTAAGTACAGTCCCTAAAATACTTAATTTCATTGTTTTCCATCCGCAGCTGGACTTTATTTGGCGTTTTTTTTAATGACTGGCAAGCTGTGTTTTACCAGCGGCTCATTTAAGCTAGCTGATCAGCTAAGCTAACTACCCTTTCGAGTCCCGACTGTTTATTTTTTCTGTCTATTTCGGGTTTTTTTTCCCCCAAACGTTTTTTTTATGCCAATATTAGGTTTTCCCATCTAATTTATCATTATGCTTTTGCTTCACGCGTTCGTGTTGTTGTTATGTTTCTCCATTCCTATCAGAAAGTCACTACTGTACTATATCCAATCCAAAGTTGCAAGTGAATCAAAGCTGTTTTTAACTCAGTGTTCCAATTTTTTTAAATGTTGCTTATTGCTAAACAGAAATGAGTTAAAAATGTCATTAAAGTAGTCCCTTTAACTGAGACTGATTGGCAAGGAGATGATGTAAGTAGGACTGGAATGCAGGGGGCTCTCTGACATCATCTTCAACACAGTTGGCCAAATAAGGAGGAAAGAAAAGAAAGGACGTGATGTCAATTTGGATATTGTTTTTCCTCGAGGCAACTGCTTTCTTTTATGTATGTAATCATGTCTTTGCAGTGAAACACACACAAAGAAAAGTGGCCTGGCCAGCAGCATTGGTGCAGCGGACACGTCATGGCTGGCTTCAGGCAAGAGGATGTGGAACTGCACTATGAGATGGGAGAGGAACTGGGCAGGTATGCTGGGCAGATGTGGTCCTTGTGTGTTTTCTGTTGAGAAGCAAACATCTTGCTTTTTTTTTTTTTTTTTTGACGGGATTTTTATGGCATTTGTTAAAAACTAAATGACTGTCATGATATGGAGACTAACCTTTGAAAGTCAGCATGTTGCTATAGGGCATCCAGACTACCGGTACATGGAAAATGAAAAGGGGAATGTCTTAGCTTATCTGGCAAGTAATTAAAGCTGCAATATGGAGGATTTCCCCCCAAAATATCTTTGCAATAGCTTTTTTATTTGACCATTTATGACTAAAACATCTTCTAATGAGTAGATTAACATCTTAGCTTCACAATGGGCACTCATACAAGCCTCTAGCCAATATTAATCAGGAAGCATTCGGGTTTGAATTTCCCGCCCTATGTTTGTGGATGTGACGTCAAGCGTGTTCTCGCTCATTGTTTTCTGGAGTCGCAAAGTCGGAGCTAGTACAGTATTTCGCTGCAATGGAGTCTACTCAGAAGAGACCACATCTAAATCTATAGCGTGCCCCTGACACCCGCAATTACTCCGCGGAAGGCTTTTAAAAAAAAAAAAAAAAAAAAAAAAAGGGAAAACAATGTCAAGTGCCACGAAAAAAAATGGTAACTTGATAGTGACCGACGCCTGGCAAGAACAAGAGTGAACATCGGTTTCGCGTTTCAGCGGTGGAGATAGTTGAGATTGGACTTGGATTTGAAAAGTGATATATAATTGACTTTCTTTCTACTCCATAGGTAAGAAGCGAGTATCTTGACATTTAGAAAAAAAAAAAGTGTTGTTTTCAATTAGGGGTGTGCCAAAAAATCGATTCATAAAATAATCGAGATTCTCATGTATTAATCAAATCGAATCGATATTAATATCCAAAAATCGATTTTATGTCAATTAAAAATGAAGAAGGGGAAAAGGCAGTTGTAGCCCACATGCTGTTTTTGTGGTTTTGTGGTTCGTCTCCACCCGCCGCTGAGTTAGCGTCGGCGTCTCCGAGTGTCTGGTGGCTTTACGGTTGCTCCGTGCGTCACATCATTCGTCAGGATGGTGCGTCGTCAGCCCTGTGGATGCGGCGGGAGGTGGTGAGCGACATGTGGAGTCGCTGCGGCAGGGTGGCTGTCGCTCTCTTGGCCTGTGTGGAGGCCACTCGCTGTCCCCTCTGGTTTGCTCTGCGGGAGCGGCCTCTCCCCCTCATTCGTCTGACCTTTCTGGGGGTCCATCTGGAGTGCTGTTCGTGGCCCTTTGTTGGCCAACCCAGTTGAGGTTTACCCTCCACCGCACTCTCTGCCCGTCCGACCCGGGCTCTCCGCCCGGTTGACTGGTTCGGTGGGTTGGCAGCCCGATCCACGGCGTCTCCGTATGTGGGTGTTGGACTGATGAGGGTCGGGACCTGTTGCTGCACTGCTGGCGGTTTGGCCGGCAATGTGTCGTACTTAGGAGGCGAGCCTCTTCTACACTCAAGCAACGCCTCTCTCAATGGATCGGAGATGTGATTCGACAATCGTACAGAGTCTCTGGTCGGTCCCTTTTGACGGCGGTGCGCAGTTACTCCACCTGGGGTGTGTCTACGTCGTGGGCTGCTCTGAGGGGCGTGCCCTTGGAGGACATCTGTGCGGCTGCCTCTTGGTCGTCGCCCTACACGTTCTCAAGGTTCTGCAGCTTGGATGTCACCTCTCCTCATCCACGGGACGTGGTTCAGGGTCCTGCGGAGGCCCCGTTGTGGTGTAGTTTTTGCAGGGTCTACGTGACATCGCTGGTATTCGGTGTTCCGTGCTGGTGACAGCACCGCCACCTGGCGGTCGGGAGGGACGAAATAGAACGAAAGTTACGAATGTAACTACGGTTGTATGAGTCCCGAACGACCGCCAGAATTGCTTGTCACTCAGAACCCTCGTGTTGGTTTGCGCGAGAGGTTCTAGAGGATGTGTTCTGGCGACGTTCCCTTTTTATACACGGGATTACGTCAGCAGGAACCATTGACAGGCATATTTTGTCATTCTTACTCGATGACGCTGTTGCGACAAGGGGAATTCTGTGCTGGTTACAGCACCGCCTCCTGGCGGTCGTTCAGGACTCATCGAACCGTAGTTACATTCGTAACTTTCGTTTGTTTTCGGCCACAGATTGGAGTAGTGATTTGAAATTATAAATCTTCCATATAGCTGCCTTAAGTACAGTGACAAACTCTTTTCTTTGTAATTTTATAGTGGTAAATGACTTATGAAGTTGTGAGACACATCACACCAAGCGACGTGGACTTGCATGACTGAACTGTAAAATTGCAAACAAATTACATGTGCATTTCATTTCTAAGAAAAAGCTTTAATTTTTCTTATAAGGTATATCTCCGGGTGCTATTCAAAGATTCTTCTGCATCAGGTTGTCAAAAGCACCAACAATCAAGTGAAAGTAAAGCCCACCTGGAAAAAAATCAATGTAAACCTAACTCTAACTAACTGCGAGTCACAATTCATGATATTGAGATAATAGACTCTGAATGGTCACTGCAAACAGTGTCGTTCGCCCTTTGCGAGGCTCATTGCTCCAAGCAGGGGATTCTCGTGTAAAACACGCACTGATAACAGCGTTTTCAGAGAAAAAAGTAACTGAAAATAATTGTCAGGCATGTATTCTTTATCCTCTGCAAAGAATGTCTAATGTTATTGCCATACTGATGAGCTGAGCCACGTATGACTGTCTTCGACTGCTCCCAGGTGGCCAAAGCGTACACAGTGACTGACAGTCGGCCAGTCATGAAAACTAGTTGCAGAACCCCACACACACTATAGACTTTGACCTTGTTGCTCAGTGTGTGGTGGGTCTTAGAGTTGATCGATGATGTCAAGACGTAGGGCCCAACCGATTAATCGGTCACGAATTATAATCGGTCGATTATAGGCTTTCAAACGTCGCCCAAAACAAAAAGCCAATTGGGCCAAATGGCCGATTATTTTCCCCTTAAAACATTATTGAAGAAAGCCGAAGTTTCCGACGCTGTGAAAGTACCCTGAATGCACTATTTTGCTTGCGCAGCTTTAGCAACTAGCAAGTGATGTGTGTAGCATATGTTATTCACACGTTAAAAATTACATCCACTATATACTTAAATACAAATGCAATACAATACAATGCTTCGTTTTTAAAACATCGCTAGCCTAACAGGAAGTTAACAAATGCTAACAGGAAGTTAGCATCGACTTCTGGAGTGTTTTTCCTTCAAATAACGAATATCCACACCCACAGATGAGATAACACTGCGCAAAGGCACAAATTCTTCCCATGTGTGCAAAAACGAGTTATTTTAATAGAATTCAATAGCAACTTTCTTCTGTACTCACTTTAAATGTGTACGCCATGGATGCAAGACACCACACTGCCCCCAAGAGGCCAAAACGCACAGGAACAGTCAATATTTGTTCTTACTGTTTTTTTTTCTGTTGCTATTATTTTAGTTTATTCTATTCTTATTTCACTTTCTGATTGTTTTTACTTTGTCATTGTCTTTTCAAGTTATGTTATATTGTAAAGTTGATATTGCAAGGATTCAAAGGCCTTCTTTTCTCAAAATTCAAGGATGCAAACAAGGATTTTTTTTTGTCTTAACCCACATTTCCACATGACAAGCCACGAAATACAATCCCAGAGGTCCCAGGTTAGCCCAGTTAGTGCCAAGACTTGTGAAAATAACACAAGATAAAAATATATAGGTTAATGCTTTACAGCAGTTGTAAAAAAAGTAAGAATGGTTTTACTACTGACACACAAATCGATACAATAACCTTGTATACTTTAGGATTTTTTTTATATGGACTTGTCATTCAAAGCAGTCTTAATAGTGAAAGTTTGTGCGTAAGTGGCACCTATTGAAAAGGAATTAATTTTATGCATTATATATTTTTAAATACCGGTAATAGATAGATTAATCTGTAATCGTTTTTATTTTTATTTATTTTTTTGCCAATAATCGGTATCAGCAGCAGTTTGCAGCTAAACTTCAGCAGTTTTTGTTGTTTCTACAGATCAGAGAGAATATATGACTGAAAGTGTTGTTGTATCCTCTATTTGGATGTGTTGCAGATCTATTTATGTTGAAGTAATTTCCTGTAGCCCCTTTATATGTTAGCATTAAGTGCGTGGACTTATGATATTGTCACACTGCTTTTTAGGGGTGTGAATTGCCTAGTACCTGACGATTCGATTCGTATCACGATTCACAGGTCACGATTCGATTCGATACCGATTAATCCCGATACGAATAGTCACGATTCGATACCGATTAATCCCGATACGAATTTATAAGTCGATTGTTGCGATTTTTTTCCATTCAAATTTAGAAAATACTATCAGTAAATTTGTACATGTACACTGTAAGATTTGTATGAATATATTTATCTAAAACTTGAGGCTTATAACCGTGAGCCACTGTACACAAACAGTTTGCAATCTGTTTCACATTTGAACAGCATTAAAATAAAAATATTAAGGCTTAATGTGCCGTTCATATAACATTCTTCCATGCTCAAGGTGTGAATCCTAAAAAAAAAAAAAAAATCGATTCTGCCGATTATTGAATCGATTCGAGAATCGCGCGATGTAGTATCGCGATATATCGCCGAATCGATTTTTTTTAACACCCCTACTGCTTTTTATCCTCTGATACTTGATGATATTTGGTGGCATCACACACACAAACTCTGCTTGTGCCTCCTTCCCTTAGCGGTCAGTTCGCCATTGTGCGCAAGTGCAAAGAGAAAAGCTCAGGCAGCGAGTACGCCGCCAAGTTCATCAAGAAACGGCGCCTGTCGTCCAGCCGGCGGGGCGTGAGCCGCGAGGAAATTGAGCGCGAGGTCAACATCCTGCGCGAGATCCAGCACAGCAACATCATCACGCTGCACGACATCTTCGAGAACAAGACGGACGTCATCCTCATCCTGGAGCTGGTGTCCGGCGGCGAGCTCTTCGACTTTCTCGCCGAGAAGGAGTCGCTGAGCGAGGAGGAGGCCACGCAGTTCCTCAAGCAGATCTTGGACGGCGTGCACTACCTGCACTCCAAGCGCATCGCACACTTTGACCTCAAGGTACGGACACGAGATGCTTCATTAGGTACACATGCACCAACCAATCACACACGCGACTGCTTGCCAGCCAATCACAGGGCATGTAAAGACAAACAATCATTCACCTTCACACCTATGGAGAATTTATGAAATGAAATATTCTCAACAGCTCAAAAATGTCTCATCATAGTTTGTAAACTAACTTTAAAAGATTTACACTTGTATTTTAAACTCCACAACTTCTTCAACGATTTGTGGCTGTCCCCTTTCTTTGTTTTTTTACATGCACTTTTTATCGGATTTATAGTAATGTTTAAGGGTGTCACGATTTCGATTTTTTATCGAAATCGATCGAAATTACGTCACGATTTCGAGCATCGAAATAGAAGAGAGGACACACGATTCGATGCCCCCCCCCCCCGCGCCCGCCGCCACCGCCGCCACCGCCACCTCCCAGGAAAGCAAATGAGACGCAGCCATTCAGCTACTAGCTAACGGCACTTGTTAGCTGACTTCTCCTGCAGTCATGATGGCAAGCGCGGACAGACACAGCAATGGTGCTTCAAGCCGCTCCCGCTTCTCTCGTCACCAGTTTGGAAACATTTTGCGTTCCCGGTGAGTTATGTCGACAACGTTCACGTTGTCGATAAAAAGACCACAGTTGCAAGATATGCTATGTGCGCGTACTGTACTCGGCCACGGTGTTACGCCCGGCTCGTCAAGGGGAAGGGAAGTAACACAATAACAGAAAATATAGAGTAGATAAACACGGGTCGACTTTAACATCTGAGTAGTTTTAATTGAAATTTCAGGCAGGGGTTTGACAAGGGAGTGAAAGTGGAAGGTGAACAAATAATAACCGCATTTGACAGAACTGACAGAACGGAGGAGAAACAACAATAACCAATAGGGGTATAATACACGGATACACAATAGCGTCGCGCTGGCACAGTCGTCCAATCGGAGTGTCGCGCTGGCACAGTCGTCCAATCGGAGTGTCGCGCTGGCACAGTCCTCCAATCAGAGTGTCGCGCTGGCGCATTCAAACTGAAGTACCATTATACGGGCACCAGCCGACACAAACACACACATACATACTAGGGGAGCGGAGCCGGCGGCGGGCCCGAGCCGCCAGCCGTAACAACGGGAAACACGACAAACATGACGGGACATTTACGCAGGCATCACAAAGATTTAGATTTATCAAATTCAACTAGAAGTGGGAAAACAACGGTCCAACCAACTATTTCATCCTCATTTACAGTGAAACTTCCACACACTTCAGCTCGCGCGAAACGCCAGATCCATAGGTCTATTTATAGCAGCAGACCTGCAGCCTTGGAAAACGCTGGATTCAAACATTTAATTAGTGTACTTGAACCACGCTACAGTATGCCCAGCAACTGTAAATGTTGGGATATAGTTTGTTCAGGCTGTATTTGTTCCATGACTTTGGATACAATATATTTTTTGTTGTTGTTGCACATTGCACATTATTTTAAGAGGAACGCACAGCACACTGTTGTAACCAAAAACAGTCAATAGATGGCAGGCACCCACTGTGACTTTTTGTTTTTGTTTTTTTATTTTTTATTTTACACTTCAGTAAGAACAAGACGGTTAACTTTATATTGTAAATAAATTCTTTGAATTTGATCATTCCTGCCTAATGTCAATTATCATATATTACATAAATTTACACAAAAATAATATGGAAATTGCATCACCTATATGTAGCCGATCTTTTGAAATAAGATTTACTGTACAATGAATAGAACTAATGATCATAGACTAGCCTTAGCCTACAGAAGCATATGCCTCTGTGTTATAAAGTGGGGGAGCGGAGAAAAAAAAAAAAAAAAAAAATCGAAAAAAAAATCGAATCGTGACCCCAAAATCGAAATTTAAATCGAATCGTGGAGTTGGCGAATCGTGACACCCCTAGTAATGTTGTAACCAGTGCAGTTTTTACGGTAGGTTCACTGAAGTAAAGGAATTTGAATGTGGTTTATTACAGTCAAATTTTAATCCTTACAATTTGTATGCATCCAACCTCCGTTTATTTTCAACGTGTGCAGTTTTTATAGAATTCATGGTAGTCTTATTTTAACCTGGACAACTTTTATTTGTTTTGCTTAGCTTGGTAGCTTCATTTTAAGATGAACAAATTTGATCAGATTTATGGTTGTACTCATTTTTAATCTGTGCAACAATTATGGGCTCTTGGTAGTCTTATTTAACCTTTGCAAGTTTTATGGAATTTATGATAACCGTGCTTAAACAAATTCAGCTTTTTTTTTAAATTTGGTGGCAGTCCTATTGGAAACCTAATCAATTTCTATGGACTTTATTATGGCAGTCATATTTTAATAATTTTATGTACATTTATGGTATTTATAGTACTAGTCATATTTTATAATCATCCCCAGTGTTATGTGATTCGCAGTACATATTTGCAGGGTGTTATTGAATATTTTTTTATTTTATTTCATAATGGTGATCTCCCTGCACTTCTACGACTGTCAACTAAAACATTGCCCGTTTTTTGTTGTTGTTTTGCATTGCAGCCGGAGAACATCATGCTGCTGGACAAGAATGTTCCCAATCCTAGGATAAAGCTCATCGACTTCGGCATCGCCCATCAGATCAAAGCTGGCAACGAGTTCAAGAACATCTTTGGAACACCCGAGTTCGTAGGTGGGTTTCACGGAACAACAAATCCCCCCAAACATGTTCAGATTCTTGCCAAGTGAGCACATTTTTGCGGCTCCACATCTGCTTCACATTCACATTTGGGTTCCTCCGTGCTTTGCAGCTCCAGAAATAGTCAACTACGAACCGCTGGGACTGGAGGCAGACATGTGGTAAGACACCAACCTTCTTTCTCTGTCCCTCCGCTATTCAACACACTGTAGACTTTCTCTGAGATTTGTTCTGGTGTTGTTCTTGTAACGACACACATGTTTACAGGATTTATGCTAGTTAGTCCTATTTTAACCTGCATCACTTTTATGGGGTTTATGGTAATTTTATGCGAATTTTAGGCAGTGCAATTTCTATACATTTTTATAGGATTTCCAATAGTTTAACCTGCACAAATTTTATGGGATTTATGATTATCTCATTTTAACACACAACCACTATATTTGTTTATATATGAGCCTGCAACAACTTTTACTGGAGTTATGGTTGTTCTTTTTTAACCAGAGCAACTTTTACAGCTCAGACTTTTTTGGGTGGTGGCCCAACAAGCCAAGTTGTGGTGTCCCTGCTCGGACCGGGACTGGCCCCTGGTTTAAATCAGTACTTTACAAAATTCATTGTTTTCTATGATAAAACTATCTATAGTATCTAGAATAGAAATAAAAACTATTGAATATTAGATATTCAAAAAGCAAGAGCATATTGATTTTGTCTCATTTTTTTATTTATGAAAATTACAGTTGGGCCAGGGTTAATGAGCTTCAGGATTTATGTTTTTTTCTTTTACCTTTTGGATTCTTTATATATAGTTTATTTGCATTTTTTTTACCCCTTCGGACATGATATTATGACAGATTTCTCCGATCATATCATTTGCAACATCAACAACATCCTAAAGAACTGACTGGTTGAAGCCATGGCTTGGTTAATATTAATTTGTCTTATGTGATTCTGCACATCTATAGGATTCACGGTCGACTTTTAAATGGCCATACGCATTCTGCGAATTCCCATCTGACATTTTCAAGCCATATTTTTTTTCTTTTCTGTGCAGGAGCATCGGTGTCATCACATACATCCTGTAAGTGTCATCTCACATAGTGCTAACGCGCTGACAAACATTCAGTCAGGCATCTCTAAAGTGTCAGACGTTTCCCAACAGGTTGAGCGGGGCTTCGCCATTCCTGGGTGAAACTAAACAGGAGACGCTGACAAACATCTCAGCTGTCAACTACGACTTTGACGAGGAATACTTCAGCAACACCAGCGAATTGGCCAAAGATTTCATCCGACGCCTGCTGGTCAAAGATCCCAAGTAGGACTTATCCCAATATGTTTCTTCACATTTCTTTGCTGTCTTTTTCTAACTGACTTTTCTTTGCAGGAAGAGAATGACCATTGATGACAGTCTTCAACATCCATGGATTAAGGTGACGTACCATCTTTGTTGTGTTCACCCAACAAAAAGCATCTCCAAATTTGTCCCGTTAGCAAGATGATGATGGTTATCAGTGTTATCAGAATATTGCTCTAATAAGTAAGCCAAGGATTTGCTGGTCGGATGTGGACGAGTCAAAATAAGAAGTGCACTTAGAACACACTGAGCTTGTGTCCAAATTCACAAGGCTGGTTCCTCCGAAGGCCGAATTTGTCGGCAGCATGACGTCACTCCCGGCACGACTCGACAGCACGCACGGACTCACACATGAATGGACTGTCGGTCAATGTACTACCCAAGCAGCATTGACAATCCATTCATATGTAAGTCCGTGCGTGCTGTCGAGTCACGACGGGAATGACGTCACGCAGCCGACAAATTCGGCCTTCGGAGGACTCAGCCTTGTGAATTTGGACACAAGCTGAGAGTCAAACACACTAATGCTTGAAATAAAACCCTAGACAAAAAATAAATAAAAATTGACCCCAAAAAATACACTACAGAAGCAAATATTCATATATTAGGGAATAAACAACAATGTGGTTTTGAGTAAGCGGTTAAGAAAATGGATGGATGGATGTTTTTCAAATAATTTTTTTTAGATGTCTTTAATATTTTTTCAACTGTGGGCATGTGAAGGCCTTTGAGACTCTTTTGTGATTAAGGGCGATATAAATGACTGCACTTGACTTGACGTATAACAACAAATATAAAAGCATTGAACAAAAAAAAATACATAAATATTAAACACATGCACAAATATTTGGGAAAACGTCAAAATATCAAAAATTTGTATTTAAAAATGCACAGATATTAGGGAAAAATCTAATAATGCAGATGAATATAAATAAGATATATATATATATATATATATATATATATATATATATATATTAAAGGGGAAAAACATAACAAATATTAGCGAAAACTATAAACACAAAAAGGATACAAATGAATACTAAAGTATGAGACAAAAATATACAAATAATAGAGTGAAGAGTATTATATGTATTGGTATTTAAAATTTAATCAATACATATTGGATGAAAATACCAAAATATTCAGGGAAAACTAAAAAGACACAAATATCAGTAGATCAAAAATACACAAAATAGAAAATAAATCTACTAGACATTACACAAGTATATTCAATAAAATATTAGTTGAAAATACATATGAGCAACATTTTGTAGAAAAAATTACAAAAACACATGAACAGCTGGGGGAGAAAAAAAACTTCCGAGTTTAAAAAAAAAAAAAAAAAACATTCGAATTGGAATATTAGAAATAAAATGCAAAATAAAATATTACATCAATATTCAGTGGAGAAAAACAAAAATTTGTACAAAATAATCACAATTAGGGAAAATTACCAACAAAAAAAATCCAATAAAATAGATGTAGAACTAACAAACAAAGAAAAAAAACACAAAAAAATACAAACTAAGATCAAATATTGGAATTGAAATATATTATTTTGATTTAAAATAATAACTAAAATTAAGATTAAAAATACAAAAATATTCAGGGAAAATATACAAATATGAGTACACAAAAAATACACAACATAAGGAAAAGCTAAAATTTTTGACAAAAAAACTGAAATGTCATTTGAGAAAATATGTGTCCAGATAAAGGTGAGGATAATGTAACAGCAGCAAAAAGAATTTGAGTGTTGTGACCATACTAATAACCCTACTTTTAGAGAAAGAAAGGGGGGGGAAAAAAAATCATTCCAAAATATTAGATGCGAGAGAAGGAGACTCTAAACTTAATAGTAATGATAACACTGGAATTGGAATTATTATTATTTTTTTTAAATGTGTTATCACAAACATTATCACAGTTTATCGGTTAAGCGTCTTGTGACTGATGTGAGCCGAGATTGTGTATGGAGATTACAAGACTGACTGTATTCCTGCTTTGGCGTCATCCAGGTGATCAAGCGTCGCAACGTGCGCCAGGAGGATCGTGACCACAAGCCGGAGCGCCGGCGTCTGAAGACCACGCGTCTGAAGGAGTACACCATCAAGTCTCACTCCAGCATGCCGCCCAACAACACCTACGTCAACTTCGAGCGCTTCTCGCAGGTCCTGGAGGAGATCGCGGCGGCCGAGCAGGGCCTGCGCCAGCTGGAGCGCAATCGGCGCTCGTGCCGCGACGACGTGGCTGCGCTCTTGTCCATCTACGAGGAGAAGGAGGGCTGGTACAAGGAGGAGAGCCGCGGCATCTCAGGCCAGCTGAGCGCCGTCCGCCAGGAGCTGCAGCGCACGCAGGCGCAACGCAAGAAGAGCCAGGAGGATGCCCGTGGGGCCGCGCAGGCCGCCGGCGCGCTCAAGCGCAAATTCGGACGCTTGGAGAACCGCTACGAGGCGCTGGCCGAGCAGGTGGCGCACGAAGTGCGCTGGGTGGAGGAGCTGGTGCGCTCCATCGCCGCAGACAACGCCCGGCAAGAGAGTGCACCTTGAGGCCGCGCTTGAACATTTTAATTTATTTTACACTTCTTTTTACGTCCTGTGCTTTTTACTCTCACTCACTCGAGTTTTTTGATTATTTCATTTTCATTAACACCAGCCTTCAGTATCAGCTATGCAATGCCTCTATGCTTACATGACCTCACCAACAACAACTGGAACTATTTTTTATTATTTGTCATCTATATACGCACCTCAAACATTCCATTCTTTTTTTTTTTTTTTTTTTTTTTTAATACACATTCCCCACATTTATCCAAGTATTTTTCCCCCATGTACTTGTTGGCACTTAAGTATCAAAATATATTTTTTGAAGTACTGTATACAAGCTGACAACTTTTGACAGCTTTTTCCCAAATAAAACATTTACCTGTCAACTTTTTTTTTGTACAGTCTTAAGACCTGAACTGACACTTATTTAACTGTATCTGTTCACCCAAACGTCGAATGTACCTGCATCATCTATATATATAAAAAAGAAAAAAAAAGAAAAAAGGTGTCTTGATAGCTGTATTGGATTCCACCACATATATATATATATATATATATATATATATATATATATATATATACATATGTATTTATTTATTTAATTTTTTATTTTTTTATTTAAGACTTTTAAAGGGGCATGACGCAACTTAAGACTCAAATGGAAGTGTTAACCATATTTTTCACCCGCACATGTTTTAAGAATTGTAAAATGGATAGGAGGCACGACTGTGGCACAATGACTGAAATAATGTTGGCGCGGTCGGGCTGGAAACTTTTGCTCTGAGCATGACGTCATGCTCATGCTCATGATCCTGGCCGTGCACGTCGCTGGCGTCCATTCCGCGTTTCGCCAGAGGGGTCGCAAATGTGCAAAAACTGAATCCTGCATCATGGGCCTTTAAAGTCACAAGGCCGCCATATTGCTCCTCCCAAGAAACGTTTCTCGGCATACGATCCTATAGATTTATTGTATTGAATTTAGAGAACATTTGAGATAGTACTTAGAAGAAACGGCATGATTTATGGTGTTTTAAAATTATTAAACATCAGGGGACTTCAGACATTTTACAACTTGCCTTAAATACATGTATAAATTATATGCTTAATGATGGAAACTTGTATATATTCTTTATTAAATAACTACAACAAAAGATGCCTCTCCCAAATCTAATATTGGGGTCTAAGGAACTGAGCAATAAAAGTAAAAGTTGACCTTCAAAGCACCACATACCATCCATTTGTTTTTTTACTTGTTAAAAAATAGTGACCACCGTGGCACAACAACCCCCCACCCCGCCTCTGTCCTTATACCAACCGCCTACGATCTGTATGTCTCATCTGTACGTATACAGGTCTCAAACTCCAGTCATCGAGGGCCACAGTCCAACATGTTTTAGAGGTTTCTCTCCTCAAACACAGCTGAATAATATGAGGATCATTATCAGGTTCCTGCAGAGCTTGCTGATGAATCAGGTGTGTTTGAGGAGAGAAGCCTCTAAAACATGCAGGACTGCGGCCCCCGAGGACTGCAGTTTGAGACCTGTGGTATGGTTTAGAGTAGTCTGCTCGCGAGGTGGGAGTAACAAGATGGACGCCGTGTGACTTCGAAGCTTGCATTGGTGTGTACGGGCTATCGGCTACAGGTCACAAAAATAAATTGGTTGACATAAAAATTTCTGCAATTCTAAGATTAATTACCGGCTTCGGTAATCGATAAGATAATCAATTCTAAAATGATTCGTTAGTGACGGTCCTACTTATTAATAATTAATAACATTTCTATGAAAAGAAGACATTGATCATGTTAATGGTTTACCACAATTAGGAAACATGTACTAATTAGCAATATGCAACACTTGATTAATTATTCAATTGTTTGCATTTTCAAATGATTACTTATACACGGAAACATATTGCATTCACTTGAATAAAAATCTCTTTTTTTATAAGAAATTTTTTTGGGCTCTTTTTTTTTTTTTTTTTTTTTTTTACCAAGATTTGAGTCCACTCAACAGTCCATTCATTTGCTGCTGGAGTGCTCTCCCCACCTCCTCCATAGGTGGGTGCCTGGCCCGGCCCCTACCTAACTCCAACTTAATACCATAGATTTTGCATTTGCTTTGTCATACGTACCAGCATAGACCTCTCAAAAATAAGAGGACATCCTCTCTTTTACTTGAAGCGTCTTGGAGGCAACTTGTTGCCATGGTGACTGCAGCAGATGTTCAACGTAATGTTATCCAATTAACTTCTATCAAACTTGATTGTATGCTTTATAAACAACATATCTGGCCCCAAATAATTAAAAAAAAAACACCCACACCCACACACCTTTAAAAGATAACATGAAATAAATGCAAACAACTCGAGATCTTGGGACGTTTACCTGCAATCGCGATGGTTTCAAATCTATTTCCCGAACCACGTGTGTTTGTGTTTTAGTACTCAAAACACCCCCCACCCACACTCCTTAAAGTTGCCCACTCGCTTCTGACACGCTATGATTTTAGCTTAATGCTGCCATTACTTCTGAGCCAGAGCACTTGAATGCGCCACATGTCTTCAGGGCGTGGGGAATGTCCGAGCTCACAGACCTGTGCCTGAATCACTCTGTCCACATGAAAGCTCTAGTTGGTCCGCTCCAAATATCGGCAAACTGAGCTAAACATAAGTGATAGTTTGTAGCCATAATGGTATATTTTTGAAGCAGGCGTTGTCTTAGTTTCTGTTAATGAGATTTTTTTTTGTTATTAGATGTGAGTAAACATTTGTATAACCTTGTTCATGTTGTACGTCACCCCCGCAAGCATTCCCACAATGGTGTCGTCCGTGACCGGGCCTATGCAGTAGGGAGTTGTTTGACGGACCCCGCAAGTTTTTCTATACTTTACATGTCATTTTTTTAATTCTCCTCATGAGCGTTTTTTCCACCCCCCGACCCCCATTTTACAGCCCTGTTAGTCACGCTTTTCAATCGTCAAACTCCACTCTGCTGTAAAGCTACCGTCTTCGGGGCGTGGTACACAACTAACAACACAAAAAGAAAAAAAGAGCCGGAGACGGAAGGGGAGCTTCAGTAAATTCTGGCTGACCACGGCTGAGCTTATGATGCCGACGTTGCGGGACAGCACCATGTCCCACCCCGGCGAGAATTCTCACCAAGTCCGGGTAAAAGCCTACTATAAAGGGTAAGAAAACACCACCGCCTCCGTCCTTGTTTCGCTCTCTTTCCACTCGTAGCGAGCTTAATTATCTTTGAAGACAGCTAAGCAGACGGCTAAGCTAACGAAGCTAATGGCTAGTGTTAGCCCAGTATGGGGTAAACTTGACAGGTGAAACTGTCCAGACATCCATTGGACGAGTTGTGGTTTATCCAGTTTTACGCTGTTTATATTTCACTAAGCGCACGACATGTTGGATTTAAAGGAAATTCGGGTGGGGGGTTGAGTTTTTTTTTGTCTTTCTTTCTTTCTGACTACAATCAAGTTGAGAGAGTTGTCTAATGAGTCGGGCTAGGAACTGTTAGCCGTCTGAGCTAATTGTCAATAAAATGCCACGATGAGCCCAATTTTCACTGAAATCACAGCTATTGATCATTATTTTGGCACCGAATTAAATGGCTCATGGCTGTTGAATAGCTGAAAAGTGGTTTATCAAATACGTTAAAGTGAGTCCAGTCCTTTTGTTTATATTGTTTGTAGTCCCAAATGTGGGCAACCTATGGCTCATGGGCCATGTTGGGACCTGTAGGACCTTTTGAGGCAGTCCACTCATCCATTCTGGCATAGGCTCCATGTTTATCTCAGCTGACTTGTGCGAGAGGACTGGACTGGCCAGCAACCAATCTCAGGGCACAAACAAATGCCCATCCGTTTGATATAGCAATGTTCTTGGTGAAAATCGAATTGTTCACATGATGTGATGTGAGAAAAGGTGCAAATTCAGGCGATGTGAGTCAGGCGAACACGAGAAAATTCTTATTTGTTGATTGCTCCCATCTTACGCCATCAAAATACAGATAATATAGATTATGATACAGTTACTGTTTTGGTCTAGATAAAGTATGTCAGAAAATAAGCAAAAAGGGTAATTGTTTTTCAGAATAGAAGCAGATGTTTGTACATGTCTTTTTGTCATTAAACATAAAGATAATAGGTCTGCTTTTTTGGAGGACTTCGAAATCGAAATCAGAAAATATTAACTGTTGAGAGGCTGGAATTCCAAGGATACTACTTTGTGTGGATGAATTTACTAGGGCTGGGTATCGACTTTAATTTCCTGAATCTATTCGATTTTGATTTACAAGAGTTCAGTTCGATTTGAATTTTCCCGATTTGCTTCACTACTATGGGGTATATGCCACAGAGGAGGCAAGACTTCCAAGTTTCACACATCAGCCTTGTTTCCGGTTGCTGTTTGCGACGTGTGGGTCACGTCCCGTTGCTTGCGCTTTCAACATTGTGCCCCTCAGTTGCGTTTTCCCGTCGATGGGTGCGAGTGTGTAGTCTGTCTGTCTCACTTCTCCGAAGCATTTCAGAGAGCTGAGACGCCTTATGCGCTCGCGCCCATCGGTGGGAGTGCGCGTTTGGGGGGCGCAGAGGTGGGGGTGCGAGTGTCGGAACGGGGCCAGCAGTGGCTGGAAATGGCGCTGATGTGTGAAAGTCGGAAGTCCGAGGCATCTACCCCATTCAATCTGATATTGTTTAATCATAGAACATCAATTCTTCTTAAATATCAAGGGTATGATTATAAACTCTACAAACATTAAATTTTGCGGAGACAGTAACTGGTTTAATGAAAGTAGCACGTGTTATAATCACTGAAGTGTTGCACAGATATTGACATCAGCAAAGATGAGATGAAAATATTCTCATAATTCTATTAATAAATAAGATGAATTAAAAATATTCTGAATCGTCTTAAAGTGCAATAAGTCAGGTCTTTCCTAAATTTAAGAAAATACTTTTGAATTCATGTGAACAGTAAATTTCAAGAAAACAATAAGATTAAAAAAAGGCCTTTAAAATTATATTTTTCTTATGAATTTTAAAATAATTAACACTTTCATAAATCGATATCAGGCTCAAAAAGAAAAATGGATTTGATATTGATTTGATGTTTTTTTTTAAACCCAGCTGTAGAATTTACATTAAACAGAATCTCCAAATGATTAATCGGTTATCAATATAGTTCTTGATAAATGTTTAGTTGTAGTTGTAGCAAGCACCTGTAGTCGCAAGCAAACTGGAGCCTATTGCAATTGACCTTGTGGCAAGAGTCAGCGTACCGACCATACTGGTCAATGGTCAAGCGCATTTCAACCAATCATTCTATATCTCACTTTCGCACATCAGTAATTTTACAGTCTTTAAATCATTTGCTCCCCAAAACGTATAAATACATTCTATTTTAAATGTATTAAGTGTCCCAAAGATGTATTTCTACTTTTTTTTTTTTTTCTTTTCTTTTTTTTTTTAGGCTAGAGCAAACAGAAGGCTTTGATGCAGTCTCTCAACTGCAGTGAATGGGTGAAAAAAATGGTAGTAATGACAAAAATGGCCAGCAAGTGGAGGCAGAGTATAATAGAGCAACCAGGGCCATTATGAAAACAAGTTGTTTCCCCACAATTCTAAGCATATTTGTGAATAATGATGAAACTTTTCTATATTCTAATGCTAATTGCTGCCAAACGGAAACAGAAATATACTTTCCTGATGAAAGAAGAGACTCTAATCTTTCTTTTGGTAGGTTCCATGTTTTTATAGCAATAGAACACAATATTCTGTAGGCTATGCAAAATCAGTCAAAATCCAGTAATACAGCCGGGAGTGAAGGGGTCGCTTCAGTAAAAATGGCTTGGAGTGAATGAGTTAATAAAGCCAGCTTGCATGTTTTTGGGATGAGGTAGGAAGTAGGGGTGTTAAAAAAAATCGATTCGGCGATATATCGCGATACTACATCGCGCGATTCTCGAATCGATTCAATAATTGGCAGAATCGATTTATTTTATTTTTTTAGGATTCACACCTTGAGCATGGAAGAATGTTATATGAACGGAACATTAAGCCTTAATATTTAATTTTAATGCTGTTCAAACATGAAACAGATTACAACCTCTAAGACTGAAATTTCAGATAAATAAATAATACATTTTCATATAAATCTTATACTCTACAAGCTTACTGATTAGTATTTTCTAAATTTGAATGAAAAAAAATCGCAACAATCGACTTATAAATTGGTATCAGGATTAATCGGTATCGAATCGAATCGTGACCTGTGAATCGTGATACGAATCGAATCGTCAGGTACTAGGCAATTCACACCCCTAGTAGGAAGCTAGAGTAGCTGGAATAAATAAACCAGGAAGGAAATTTAACCTGCACACAGAAAGGCCAGGAACGAGATCTCAGAGCTGTGAAGTGCGCTTGCTCACCACTACGATGCTTACCTACCATGCTGCCTCATTTGAGTTAGTCCTCCGCTGTTCTATAAAACGTCCAAACCCATCCAAACTGTGAATTCTTAAGCATGATGTTCTTTCATAAATTTAGTACAAGTAAAAGGAAGTTTCTAAAAACTAAAATGACTCCAGACAAGAAAATGGTTCCCTGCCTTGGTTAAAGTTAGACTACGAATGATAATGTGCTCCCCTGCCCTGCGCCCACCACCCCTTATAAGTGGGAGAAACGGGTCTAAAAGTGTGAAATTGGCACAGAGGAGATGTCAACGTGTCAGACAGGTGCTGATAACACATCTAAAAGGTGCAACAATATCACACAAAAATGTGTTGATCAGCAGGTTCAGTAAAGGTATTAATAGAAATTCTCCAAAGTGTGTTTTTTTTTTCCTCATACTATATGCATTTTCGGTAAGGACTGGTCACTGCAGAGATGTTTCCACCTCCCTCCTTGCGATGGGACCAGTAATTGAACGGGACTTGAAAAACGTGTCATACGAGTCCCGTTCGCCACGCACCAGCTGTTTTTCTTGGCTCCCCCAGGACACACCTCACTTGTTGGCTTGTTCATTAAGTGACATCTCGCGCAAGCATCCCGAGCATGCTGTGCTCAGGAATGTCAGCTATGCTAACCCAAAAGAGGAAATGAAGTCAAATCATGTATTGGATGTCTATGGCAAATTGAGCAAGGATCATTTTGCTCACCTTTGACCAACTTGTGCAATAACATTGTGTCCCCGCTTACTGGATATTTTAATACAGTGGGATTTACCAGTAAGTGTCGTATGTTGATACCGTCATAAACTGAGTATTTTAACTTAAGATGTAATTTGAGTATTTTCAATAAACCTTGTGATAACAGGCTTCAAACAGAAGTTGGCCTTCTTTGAATAGTGGCAAGCTGCCGCGCTTCATTTTGGGTTTGGACAAGCACCTCCTGCTGCTCTCTTACTACAATTTTAATCTATATTTGGTTCTTTTGGAGCTTCCTCATGCTGGGTAATTCATCATTAAAGTGTGCATTCTTTGCCAGTTACATCAGCGGACTGGTGTCAGGTTGTGACAGTCTTGGTCTGTCGCAGACTTCTTTTTTTTTTTTTTTCTTTTGCCCTCACTCATCACATCCTGCATTTATAAGTCACAATAAGCTCAGGCTTTCATTGTCTCTGTCACGACTGTCTCGCTAAAGGCTCCTACTTCAGCTTGAGGGTTCTTGTGTCAGGCATGTTGTCGGGCAGGAAACGGTGGGATTATGTAGAGGTATTTTCTCCCCCTTTTGTGGGGAATTGCTCGTCTGTTGCGAAGACTCAGACATTTTGAGTTGTTCTCAGCAAATGATGCAAAATGACATGCAGCACCTGACTGCATGCTGTTGATTGGGTTCTAGTTTGGTGTCTAAAGAAGCCCAACATGACATCAGCTTCAGGAAGTCATGCTTCATAGCACATCGGTACAGAAACAAAAGTTAAGAACATTCACAAAGATTCTCCTATTCTGTTCATTTTTTAATAGTTTGCAATTACAGGATGGATTCTTGTTAATTTTGAGTCCATCCTGTTGTAAATCTACATACTGTACTTAGTATTAGCATCATAGCATACCGCAATAAAGAATTACACAAAAGAAATAAACTCCAAACATATTTTACCGGATTGTTCTTCCAATAAATTAATTGCCTTTTTCACATCCTCAACCTGAATGAATCCTGGTGAAATTTTATGTATCGTTCGGCGTTAACACCAGTTTCACCAATCAAATGGGGTGGACAGTTCCATCATACAGGACAGCACACATGAAAAAGTCACAAGGTCACCCATGCTTGAAGTGGGACAGGAAGTTGGTCATTTTGAATTTGCCATTGTGGGTGAATTTCAGGGCTCACACTCACACTAGTGTTGACACTGTCAAATATTTTTAGAATCGATTAATCAATCGACTAATGGATTCATTTGAATTTTGTGTTGAAGTGAATTACAAAAGCATTCCCCTTGATTACTGTTTATTAACCAGTGATTGCAGTTCATTTCGTACTTCACATTCGTATAGTGATTACTAGAGATGGGCCGATATTTGACATATTGGTACATATCGGTATCGGTCTGTTTTATTAATCTGACGGCCGATATGAGCGATCCATTTAAAACTCCGTCTTTTCGCTTCGAATGCAGCCCAGAGCGTCTCTGTCTGTTATGGAGTCCAACTCCAGCAATGTAACGCCCAAAGCAGCATTTGATTGGTTAGCCGTGCAAGAGCCAGAACCAATCAGTAGTGTATGCCTGTATCACAGTAGCTGGTCACACACGCACCCACGGACACAACGCGACAGACACATGCTTCGAAGGTAAGTTAAAAGAGAAGAGACTCCGCCGATCGTTTCACCATGATAAGCTAAACACATTGAATTATGTTGTGTATTAAATGCACTATATGAATGGAGCTGCATTGCCTTGCATTGAATCCCCGCTAGCTAACAGTGGTGTGTTCAGCTTAGCATGTAGGCTAACACCAAGTAGCTAATTCGCTACTTGAACTACTCGGGGAGGGAATCACACACATTTTCACTTAATTAAGTAAATAATGTTTGTTAGAAAGGTTCCAAATATTAACAGTTGTCATTATTATATTGTCTAGTTCCATGTTAAGAGTAGAGTAATGTCATTATATTTACCTCTCGTGACGCACACATTGCATTCTGGGTCACGTCCACTACTTGTTGCATAGCGGTTATTATGCAGTGAGATGCCACAGTGACACTAAATAGCGTTTAGTTACTTTATATTGTGTTTATTTGTCGCACTGGTTTGCCATTGTGTGCCTTAAGCTTCGACGTCGATTTGATTGACAGCTCGTTGTGCACCTCGTTAAAGTCCGCTCCGTAACTAATTAAGTGTCTCAAACACCGTTTAACTACACGAACGTGTTCTCTTCCGTATGTTTGGCATTAGTAGAGAAGTGCACTAAAGTATAGTGTGCTTATTTGCTTGTTTTGTCTCTCTTTTCACGTCATGTCTGCTGTGAGTTGGGACATTATGCTCTCAATGGATGCCACTAATATGTAACATCTACGGCCGTAGTCGGCTGCAATTAATGTTCAGTGATGTAATTTCGTTACGTGCCTCATACTTTGAATAATGAGCTCATGTTTGGTGTGTTGTATAACTTTCTCGTGTGTTAGTAACTATTCATGTGGACAGCTAAGACAGTGCTTGTTAATGTGAATTAGCAATGTTGCAGCCCAGTTATTATTTAGACAAGTACATCTGTGCCATTAAGTGATACAGTACAGTACAGTAGTGAGAGAATAGTGGGCCCATATACACACACGTGTCTATAAGTGTAAAACACATTAAACAGCAGAAAGTGGCAGCGGTCCACCGCAACAATGTCTGTTTAACCAAGTTATTCTTACTATTATTATAACCAAGTTATTTTACTCTACCTTTTTCTGCGTTGATTGGGGCATCCTAAGTGGCAGTAAACTACATGATGAAGTGTCTTTTGACAGTTCTCTTGTAGAGAGGAGTAGCATGATATTGCTGTTCTCGATTTAAGATCCTCAGCTTATCAAAACTGTCTATATGGTAACAATAACAATAATTATAATAAGGTCTACAAGAACTGTATGGTGTTCAGGGATGAATAGTTTTTCTCATGGAATTTTTTTTATTTATTTTTTGCTGTAGTAATAAGTAATGCCACAGCTGATGCACATTTTGAATGACAGGGTTCCTCCTATTACTTCAAAATATAAAAATATAACATTTATAGAATAAAACTACAAGTATCCCAAATGCTATAAAAGGTAATGTCACATTGGCCCCCACATTTAACTCCCCCCGCCACCAACGTCTTATTGCAGATAGAAGGATGTAAAATGAAAAGTGCAGTGTGAGAATCCATTGTAAAGAAGGGTTAGGGTTTGCATTATTCAAAAATTTGGTGCCAACATTTTAACTTTTACTGCAAATGAATATCGGCTTCAAATATCGGTTATCTGCCTCCTTGACTACCGATAATCGGAATCGGTATCGGCCCTGAAAAAAGCATATCGGTCTATCTCTAGTGATTACAAAAACAAAAGGGGAGTTGATGGATTAAAAAAAAAAGGATTGATGGAAACTTTCCGCCTTGTCACACCGAGTCAGCATGATTGTTATATGAGTATTAACCGGTTCGGTCATTGTTTTCCAAAGTAAAACAGATGTTTGCAAATATCTTAGTTGGATTAATCACAGAAGATGATCAGTATTCTTTCGTGATGGACTACAGAAATCAGTGAACAATTATTGTGGATATGCTGAAATCAGAGAATTTGGACAATTTATATTGAAAAATTGCTCCAAGATTACTCGATTATTAAAACAGTTGTCGATTAATTTGATAATAGATTACTTGTCAATTAATCTATTAATTTTGACAGCTCCTGTTCGTAATTTAACAACATCCACATTTCCAAAGGGGCAGTGTACAGAAGCAAAAATCCTACAGACATAGATAACAAGTTTGTTTTTTTGCCTGTGCTGTCATTTGCGGAGGCATGGCGGAAAAGTTTGATCATTTCAAAAATTTGTTGTGAAAAATCGTGCCGTGTTGGTGTCGGAGGAGTAGGCGTTACCTGTGTATGTGTGGCGGTCTTGACAGTGAAGATGGATGCTCCAAGGTGCTTATGGAGGCCCTGCGAGGCACTCTGACCCTTCCGCCTGCTTGAGTGCTCACCAGTGACGAATAGCTTCACTGTGGGCAGATGGGACCGTCGAGTCCGACTAAGATGCCCGAGGCACGGGTTACAAAAAACATCCCTTGCCTTACAAACTCCTCCCTAATTTTGATTGTACAGTAGGTAAGAATGCCAGGTTTGTGCATCCTAATGCCACAGCTACTGGCTTTTATTCGGTGATGAGCATTTTGGCTTCATTAATCACTCCACAAGGTTTTCCTTTGACTCTAAACATTCCTTCCTTTATGAATTTTCTATACTTAGATGGGGAGGCTTCGGTTTACAGCGGTACGGACATGTATAACATTTCAAGGTTAAGGATGGCGCACAACTGACTAGTTTACACAGCAGCATAACAATACATCATGTACCACAAGAAGGCATGCTCAGTTAGCCCTGTACTTTGTTCTCCATTGAATTGTTTTATATTTATGGCTCTGTTTTTTTACACAAATACTGTCGCAGAAGTGTAGTTTAGTGCTAGACTCTGATGTGTACCTGACTCGTAAATTTGGGTACACCACTGCTGCAGGAATCTAACTCTTTGCATTCATATCAAAGGTCAAAACTGCATTGAATTAAAATAAAAATATATGTATTTTACCTGCTTTTAAAGACTTTTCCACCCCAAGCAGATCCATACATCAAGTTCAATAATTTGTCACTGCGCCATCTAGGGCTGGGAATCTTTGACTGTCTCACGATTCGATTCGATTACGATTTTTGTGTCTACGATTCGGTTCAGAATCGATTTTCGATTCTCGATTCAAACGATTTTCGATTCAAAATTATTTGATTGACAAATGATTTCTGCTTCAATTTACAGATATGCACAGCATTGTTATGATCTACTCCAGTCTGCTTTGCAAGACAAAATGACAAATAGAGACATTAAAGTGTCCTTTTTTTTTTCTTTTTTTTTTTTACATTTATTAATTTTGTATTGAAAGTGCCATTTTCCACAAAAACAGCACGTGGGCTACAAATGCCTTTTTCCCTTCTTCTTCATTTCTAATTTAAATAAAATAGATTTTTGGATATTAATACCGATTCGATTAATAAATGAGAATCTCGAATCTTTTATGAATCAAATTTTTGGCACACCCCTAGCTCCATCTTGTGGCAACAGCAAATAGCCAAAATATCCAGGTTTTTGTCTCATGGGGGAAGTACTGATCTTCTAAATTCGCAGACAGGACAGTAAACTCCCAACTACTTTAATGAGACGTGAGAGATCATTTGGTATGCTGCAGTGAATTATCCAGTTTTATCTAATTGGTAAGAAAAAAAAAATCTATACATGAATGAATTTTTTTCATCTATTCATTCCAGCCACATGTACTGACAAATAGAAGATTGAAATGCTCTTCCACTAGATGGTAAAAAGGTACAATAAACCTGTGTATTCAACCACTGCCAAGGTTGAGGTACAGTTGTTAAATTGGCAAGCATGTGACGTCTCATTAAACATGGCATGTGTGGCCTAGCATGGTGGCAAAGATCATGCTTCACCATTCACCAAATTGCTAGCGGAAGAAAGAATCCAAGGCTGAACGGCACAATGACGGGGATCGTGTTTAAGCCACACCCAAGAATTTGTCCACAGCCTTTAATGTTTCACTTTGAAACACAAAATATTGTAGGCCTACTTATTTTTTGTGACTGCCGTAGTTGAGTCACAATTTGGGCTTGGGTCAGAGATAAGCTTTCACTCTGTGTCTTGTATACTGAATGGATGGACACCCATCTCTCAGATCCAGCTAACCGTGACAAATTCAACATCACCCGCTGCCGTCTGGCGCTGTTATCTTGAGGGAGGGTGTAGCTGCCATGTTGGTCCTACTGGAGAGATCAGAGTGTAGGAGTATAGATGCCAGCCTTCTCCACCCCCCTTCATAGGAAATGATTAACACCACCAGACTGGAGGATGGAGGGTGAGAAAATAGCGGCAGGTTGGGAGGCGGAGTCGGCGACGTGCCACTGATGCACAGAGCTTCCACAATGCCACCGTTCTTTTTTATTTTTTTTATTTTTTATTTTTTTTATTTTTTATTTTTTTTATTTTTTTTTCTGCCTTCGGCCGTCTGTCAGAGTGTGACGCTGTCCCTTTGTTTTAGCACTCCATGTTGAGTGACAAATCGTTTGAGTGGGCTACCACATTCTCTCTCCTATCCCACCAGAATGAGTTGGATATATAGTCATTTTTGTCCGATCATGCTTAATGACCATGATCATCTATTGAAATTGGACAAAATGTTGTGCATTTGCTCATTCAAATTTTGAAATTTGTCAAGAGTTTAAAATAATTCAAGACTGCACATAACACATGAAATAATATAACATAACTGCTTCTATGTGAGGTATTTAAAAAAAATAATTGCAATGTACAGTCTATATTCAAGTAGGTCTGATTCTTATTTTAAATGCACCAATATCGATTCAGTAAGAAGTAAAAAATACACAAATAGAACTTAGTACCGGTACAGTTAGATACTTCTTAAATACTTAACCTTGCCATATAAACACACGTGGAATTTCTTGTCACATTTTTTTTTTTTTTTTTTTTAGCAATAAAGCATCTGAATATAAAAATTGGTACAAAATTTATTCGTACAAAAGTAGAAAACATGAAGCATTTATAACACTGAAAAAGTACAGTGCATATAAGCTTAATATTTATTTTATTTGGAAATTGTAAAGAAAAAAAAGTAACTTATTTGTGCATATGGAGTAAAACATTAAAGCAAACATGAAGATAGCTTGGTATTGAAAAAATGAAATGCATGTAAAATAACAATTTACTTAAACAATTTGTTTACTGTCCATGAAATGAGAGCTCCATTCCATAGGGGTAGGGTTGGGCATTGAGAATCGAGTGGGACATTATGACTCTCCCACATTGTTTGGATTTGAAAATGTTGCTGTTAAATTGCCGAGTTTGCCACATGGAACCTGGAAAACACGTAAAAGAAGGACCAATAAGAAAAATGTGCTTGCGGTGCGCAACAATACACAACTTGCTGGACATGAGCAAAGAAGAACTAGCAAGAAGTATGTGTGAGCGTCAAGCTCACCAGTTGCAGTAGATGTCACTACCTGATGGAGATCAAAAATGAAAATAAATAAATAAATAAATAAATTACTCTTTTAACAAAATTCAGCCTATGACATTTTTTGTGTTAAATGTTTGAAAGTGGAAGGGAAACGTCTCTTTATTGAAGTGGATGATGGACCTGACATTTATTAGAGCGGAGGACACAATATGATGAAATGCATTACATGACATTTTTGTGTTAAATGATTGATATAACCACAGTTTCTTAACTTACTCCACGAGGCAGAGCAACTTGTCTCCAATTTTACTTTTATGTACTCGCCTGACGGACTTTACCGCTTTACAGATGCCATAATACGGCATCATATTATGTGCTGTGTGTAGGCAGCAGGTCTCTGACTTTTTTTTAATTTTTAACATCAAACAATGTACGGTAGTTTTATTTATTTGTGCCAGGCTGACCCCAGCACACCTCAACCTCACCTTGAACTGATGGTCCGGTGCAATCTTGTTTCCTCCTGGGCTTGTTTTATTCTTTGTCATCTTGCCATAAAGAATTCAAGTTAATGAAGAACCGCAGGCTCCATTTTGTAGCTTGCTAGTAAAAGCCAGGTCATTGTACATTGCTCGTACGTAGGCCTGCGGGGACCCCTCACCCCCCTAACCCCTTCACCACCACCTTTTTTTTTTTTTTTTTTTTTTTTTTTTTTTTTTTTTTAATAAAACGTCCACATTCTAAACAATCCCCTTCCTGACCTCGCGTGTTCAGGGGCTTGCTGACCTGTGTCACCCGCAGAAGCGTAAAAGCTTATGGATGCCATCTCCCAGGCTGTAAACGTCAGCGTGACTGGTCGGCGGGGGTGAGCAAGAGACAAGGCCATGAAACAAGGGACAGATGATCCCCTCCACAGGGGTGAACGGTCGTTATCACCCTCTACTACCCTTGTTAAATCTTGGTGTGCGTTTGTCGGTGTGTGACTGGAAGAAACTGCGGACGATGTATGATGTCTCTGATATACTCTGATGGCTGAACATCTGAGGTTGGACCAGCTCAGTTTCCTTACGTAGTGGCTGGGGGCAATTATTTACTCAACTGCACGTGATTGGAGTTGAGTAGATGATGTGATATAGCGATTGTTTTTTTATTTTTTAATTTTTTTTCTAGATCAATATTTTTTTTCTTTAATACCGATTTTTTTTTAAAATGATTATTTTTATTTAATTGATTGCAAACTAATTTCACTTAATTATTTTACTGAGTTTTGAAGATTTTTTTTTTGTTGATTTCATTTTGGAATCCAATTTCTTTTGACACCGTTTTAATGTAATTTATTTTTAATGGATTACAGTAAATGTAAAAACCATTCAGCCATTCATTTATCTTCTTGCACTTATCTGGCAGGCCTTCGGTTGATGGGGTAGATAATTTTAAAATGTTACATTTCTAGTAAATGCACATTTAAAATAATTTTAAGATTACATTTAGATAATATTTTTTTTATTTGTATACGGAGTGGCATTTTTGAAGAAAATGTAGTTAAAACGTTCATTAAAAAAAAACGACTTAAATACAATTTGAATATTTGATAAAGAAATGTATACAATATTTTTAAATCAAGTGAAATTGATCAAAATAACATTTTTCATGATTGTTTTAACTCATTAAAAAATACGTTTAATTATAGTTGACAAGTGAAACTGTGTTTAGTTTGAAACACAATTGACTCGTAACAGTACGTAATTTTCCAGAATTCCTGTGCCAAGCCCTAACAGACAGAATACTCATGTCATCTGCTATGTTGGCATTTTATCTGTAAAGAAGGTTGTTGGTTAACATGTTGTCCTCTGCAGGGACATCATGATCACCCACTTTGAGCCATCCATCTCGTATGAGGGCCTGTACGGTGAAGTCAGAGACATGTGCTCCATGGACAATGACCAGCTCTTCACCATGAAGTGGATCGACGAGGAAGGTGTGTGTCCAGCTTATGCTGACATTTATGAGAATCACACAATTACGTACGATAGGATTGTGCATCTCTGGTCTGTTGCTGAAAGGAATACATATATTGATACTCTACCAACAACCCGATATATTAAAGATACTTTAGTTGCAATTACCCGTGTGATATGATTCAGCTCAGTGTAATCCAACACATTACAATGTTTTTGGATTCGATTCGATACTATGATGCAGAGAAATTATGCTATTAGCGATGGGTGACATATATTGTCGTCGCTATATCGTCAAAGTTCATTTCACAATGTGTAATTTTACATGATCGAATATTAGTACTGGCTGCAACGTGATGGAAGTCCTTTTTTGGCGAATCAGCGTTATAGACGGCAAAGGAGGAGGAAGTGATAAATCCTCATTCTGCCAATCAGCAGGAAAGATTAAGTCACGTGACTCGATGGCCCCAGCGGAGTGGAAGATGTGATGGCACTGAGGAAATGGAGAAACGGAGAAGTCTCTTTTGTTAGTATGTATTGTTTGCGACGGCATGGTTTGGTATTGGGTGTTGTGGTATTGCCGCATTTTTACGAGTCCAAGTATGAGTGGACAGTTAATAATTAAATTTGAAACTGTAACTAAAGAACAATTGTTCGGTGTCAGCCATGTATCAGCAGCGGCGGCGTAACAGGCGAGATGGAGCTGTCTGTTCTCTCCACTCAGCCCAAAGGTCAGCATGACAAAACTAATTAGACTCAACCGACATATATAATCAGTGCATTCATTAGCCTGTCTGAGCAAGAAAAGCTACTTGATGCTTGTAATGAAGTGCTACAGCGACGTTCCTGACATCCATAGAGCATGCGGAGGTAGCCCTCCTCAAGATAACTCAAATGTTATACAGTATGTTCCTATTATATTTGATGGGAAAAAACAACAACAAAAAAGAACATGGAACAAAACAGGCTTATTTGTGAATGTGTGTAGACCACGCAGAAGTGTAGGGGGAAAAAGGGCGGGTTGACAGCACTCTGCACTCCCAAACTGGTGATGTCGAACATGTCATGCCACAGGTTCGATCCCTGAGTTGGTTGGATCCCGCCGGTTACACATATCCACCGCCAGTAGTAGATGAATGCGCATCCGTGACACCCTCCTAGCACAAAGTAGTGCTACTGTACATGGAATGCATGAGAAAATGCAGAGGTCATGTGGGATACATTGATCTACAGCTGTGCATTTTCTACTAATTGCAAATAATTTCTTTAGCAGCAAACCTTGTCAAATTGTCCTTTAAGTTTACACCTCACCTCGAATTTATTTATCCATCCATCCATCCATTTTCTTGACCGCTTATTCCTCACAAGGGTCGCGGGGGGTGCTGGCGCCTATCTCAGCTGCCTCTGGGCAGTAGGTGGGGGACACCCTGGACTGGTTGCCAGCCAATCGCAGGGCACACAGAGACAAACAACCACCCACACTCACACGCACACCTAGGGACAATTTGGAGCACTCAATTAACCAGCCATGCATGTCTTTGGAACGTGGGAGGAGACCGGAGTACCCGGAGAAGACCCACCCAGGCACGGGGAGAACATGCAAACTCCACCCAGGAAGGCCGGAGCCTGGACTCGAACCCGAATCCTCAGAACTGGGAGGCGGACGTGCTAACCACTCCTTCACCGTGCCGCCGAATTTATTTATCACTTTTTTTAAATGTCATGACAGCACATCTTTTATCCCCACAACCTTTTAAAACCGAAGGCCGGAAATACATTTTTAGCTCATAATTACCTTATTCTTTTCTTTTTATTCCCCCATTACAATTAACCTGATACTTTTTTTTTGTTTAAAATGTCAGTTGTGTGAGTGGATAGTTCATATAAACTATGTTTTTGTTTTTGTTTTGTTTTTTTGAAAAGACAAAATATAAATTTAAAATCTCAATCCCGATTTTAATTGATATTGCCCCACAGAAATGTTTCTCAACAATAAAATACAGTTTGTTGATATGCATAATGTGAATTGTAAGAAATAAAAAAACAGGTGATTACTGTAAAGGAAACCAATTGTTTACATGAGCTGTATTAAGTAAAAAAATTTTTTTTAAAAATCCGTATAAATGAATTCTCATAGGATAATCAAAAATTGAAATATTTGATAACTGCAGCGATACATTCAGCTTCACAATTATATTATTTAATAAACTCTGGGATTAGCCTGCAATAAATTGCTCCTCAAAATTTGTAAGTTGCTCCTCAGTCATTTTTGAGCAAAATTGCTTCTTAAAGAGAAAAAAAATATTTTTAGCCTTCCTGTTGTATGTTATGGTCATCACTTTCAATTGTCATGTTTATGATTTAATCCCATTCCTTCTTCAACCCATTGTCTGTGTGAGGTCATGTGATACTTAACATTTGGATCATCCGGCAGGTGACCCATGCACCGTATCTTCTCAACTGGAGCTGGAAGAAGCTCTGCGCCTGTACGAGCTCAACAAGGACTCTGAGCTCATTATTCACGGTGAGCTTTGCTGCATTTTTTTCGCCCCGAACATCATTTTGTGGCAAAACATAATTCATTCATGTTGGAGCTGTGTGCATTGGCCTAAATTATGCTGCTTAGCTTGTGCAAAATCATTTGTAACATGTTTTTAAATAAGAAACATATAACACTACAGTATAGAACTTTATAAAAATAGATTTAAAAAAAAGCAAACTTATAAAGACAAAAATCTCATAATTGAATAAAATGTATAGAATTAAACAGCTTCATATATGTATGCGGCTATAAAAAAAAAAGTTGCTTACAGCTACTGAGTAAACTGCATAATATGAGCCACTTTTTACAGTACATGCCTGTGAGCATTGTTATTGTATAGCTACGTTTTACCGCACCATTTTTTCAAATGTACCTTTTGCTAAAAGGCTTATAAAACCACAGCAACCATGCTACTGTCGTTAACTTGTCTTTGACGTTTTACATTGTGTGTTAACATTAACCACCATTAAAACCAGCCATCTTTCATCTTTCATAAAAGAGAAAAATATTAAATGAAACAAACTACGAAAACTATTTGGGGAAAATAAGATGAGACACAAGATACATATTAGAAAATAATATTTGACAAATACTACAAAAATAAAATATGAAAGCTGCTCAATGCAGGAAAATTAATTTCAAATCGCTACTGCCACGTGTGGCCGAAAAATTTAAACTGCACACTCCGTTAAGAAAGAATATTAGAAAAATACACAAATTACAAAAAAAAAAAAATACAGACAAAATAAACGACAAAATAAACAAAACCACTATAAAAATACAAAATATAAGAAGAGAAGTAGTCGAGTGGAGAGAAGTACCGGTAGATTAAAAAATATATTAGGAAAAAAATAAGATAAATATAAGACAAGAAATACAGGCTGCTCCTCACTTGTTTGTGTTGCAAACAAAAACAGCTGAAGGGAAAAAACATCATTCAAATCGATATTGTTAAATGAAAACATAAATAGTAAAAGTAAACATTATTTTTGTAAAGGCGACGTTTATTTTATGCAGCTCCATTATCTGTTTAGTTGATATACTTTCTCTTGTATTTTCTACAATTTGTGTGTGCAAGCGCATGCGTGTGAGCATCGTCACAGCAAGGTGTCAGAGGAATCGAGCATATGTTTGATAATGCACGGAAGTGTGAACAACACCGTTTTTATTCTCCTGACGTTTCTGGGGACCTGCCAGCTACTTTGCCGCTATTCTTAGTCACTTTGGCGAATAATAAGCATGGATGGAGAGGTTGGGGTGGGCAT
This sequence comes from Festucalex cinctus, assembly GCF_051991245.1. Lineage (NCBI taxonomy): Eukaryota > Metazoa > Chordata > Actinopteri > Syngnathiformes > Syngnathidae > Festucalex > Festucalex cinctus. Next base: position 21,696,445 of record NC_135411.1, on the reverse strand, counting down.
ATGCGTCACTGGCATTTGATTGACGGATGTCTGGAAGCGTGTGACGGGGGGGCTGGTGTTCACACGGTGGTTAATGTTGAGTTTTTTGTTTGGATCAGAGGTGAGGAGTAGGTTCACGACTGCAAGATAGGGTGGTGGACGAAGAGCAGACGCAGCGGGGGGATGCTGTGTCGCTCGCTAACGAGCTTCTCGCCTGCGGCCCACTCCTCACAAGCCCATAAACACACATTTGTCGTCTTCTCTCGGGTCATTCCCGCCTGCTGCAAAACCAGCATGCAGTGCACTGACAACGTGTCAGACGTTCAAGGTGACATTTTGCCTGCAGGTTGTCTTTACTACCATATTGTTGTGTTCAATATGCTTAAATCAATCAATCAAATAAATCATTTGCATTATTCCACAATTCAAAACAGGTCCCCGGGCCCGGGTATCTTCAGGGGAGAAATTGATATACTCACAACTTGTGTAGTATACTAGAAGACTGCTGGCTCCATGAGTTAAGCACACACTTGCTGGTGAATAGATGAGAACCAGCTTTCCAGGCGACATGGCCAAACGAGATCCAGTCTACTGTTGCACATCCACTCGCTGGCAAGATCCAGCCCGCTGTTACGCATACACTTGCTCGCAAGATGATGAGAGACAGTCCTCTGAGCTTTGTGGAAAAGGAGGCAACTTCACAGCCACTAATCAGAAGTGAACACTGTTTGCGAATGCACAGGTCTGCATACCATTTGGCTTTGATATAGTGTTTGACTGAACTCTGGCCATTGCTTAATAATAGCTCTGGAATACCTTGCGTTACCATGATAACCAAGGTCGGAGCTGAAATTTGTAACAGGGCGAGGAGGTCACTTCTACACAAGCAGAGACTATTTGGGCAATGGGCAACTAACAAAGGATTTACTTAGTTGTTTAATTTCACACTTGGTGGGTGGACAGGCACTCCAGAGACCAACAAGCCTAGCTGTATACCGGTACAAGCAATTAAAAAGTCCATTTTCAATGAGCAATCTCATTTAAGTTGATGAAAAATCATTAGACCTGAAATAATGTTTTTGTTCCCCCCAGTGTTCCCATGTATACCAGAAAAACCCGGCATGCCGTGTCCTGGTGAAGACAGTAAGTTCAACCCTTTTGTTTTTACTTTGCATGACATAAACTTTTATTTTATTATACTTTAAATTGTACTTCTACGGTGGTGCTCTGAGATATATCAGTGACTCGGCTTACAATTTCTGTCAGATATAAGCCGAGTGTGGTATGTCAGTGAACTCAACTCGCTTCACAACAACAGACCTGACAAATACCGAACAATTCTTCAAAAAAAAAAAAGTCTTTCATTGTTTATTGACACTTCCAATTAAATTGTATCGTCAAACTAAACATTACGGGATTCTTTACTCATTTAGCCATTTTGAGCAGTAAGAAGGTAGTTTTACATTAATGTATAACTTCATTATTTTTTATGTACAATTAATAACTTTAAAAAACATATTTTGATACTTGCTGTCGACTGAAGATGACATCACATTTGCTCAAGAAATAGGTAAAGACCAATCAGTATTAATATCAGAATGGCTTTTTTCGTCTAGTAAAAGCAAATTTTTTTTACTTCCCCTTTTAAAATCATCCTTAAAGTATACACAGTTCAATTTCAAACAGTGTGACCCAGGAACAAATGAATTGACTTTGTTAGATCCGATGTGTGGGAATTGTTATGACATGAGAACAACTTGGAAGTCAACCAAACAGCCAGCCAATTTAATATGGCCTCTCTTTCTCTTCCTGCCCCACAGAGTCCATTTATCGGCGAGGAGCGCGACGCTGGAGGAAGCTCTACTTCGCCAGTGGCCATGCCTTTCAGGCCAAACGCTTTAACAGGGTGCGACGTCACACTGAATGCTCTTAATTCAGGTTTTATACTGTGCATCACGTGGGGAGAACTATCATTTACAAGGGTCAATGTCACTATAAAGTCTCTTCAATGTCCTCATCAGAAACATTCAGTAATCATAAAAATGTAGCAGAGTAATGAAAGCCTGACATTTTGTTGTAAGTGGCCAAAATTTGCACATACAGTGCATGATAAATCAAGTCCTCACCACATCTGTTGTTAAGTAAACGCCACAATTTGCGCAAGTACAGTGTATCCTTGTTTCATGCTACATCTTTTCATAGCAGCTATTTTGTCCTAAATTTCATTTTCACTTGACACGCTGCATTTCATGATTTTAATTCAACTTTATTTATAAAGCACTTTAAAACAAGTATTACTTTACTGTAAATATATTGCCCTTGAGTAAATAAACACCCATTCTACTCATAGCATTATTCTTCTGTCATCTGCTTGCTTGTTCCTGGTAGTGTGATGGCTAAGACCAAAAATTACCTTTTTTTTTTTCTTTTTTTCAAGTCAACTTTAATTTATAGTGCTTTCAAACAGCCTTAGCTGTCACAACGCTTTACAGAAACACAACAAAACAAAACATAAAACATTAAAAGCAATACAATCACAACAATTCAACATTTTTTCATTCCTGCTACATACGCTTTGATGTTTGAAGCCATTATAGATTCCTAGAATTCCATTTGAAAATCAAGCAGGAGGTTTCATGTCTATTTGCACCTCTCACACATGTGAACAGAGAGCGCATTGTGCCATCTGCACGGACCGCATCTGGGGTCTCGGCCGACAGGGCTACAAGTGCATCAACTGCAAACTACTGGTGCACAAAAAGTGCCACAAGCTGGTCACTGTGGAGTGCGGCCGGCCCATGATCCAGGTGATTTGGTGTTCATTATTTTTATTGTTGGCAATTGGCTTCCACGACACGTATCCGCTCAATGCTGTAGTGTGACTTGTGTCTTTTTTTTTTTTTAGGAGCCAATCATGCCTGGTCAACCACCCAGTCAGTTAGACCCAACGGAACCACCAGGTAATGATGTACATATAAAAACACTACCGCCATTTATAAAAAAATAAATAAATATTGCAATAATTTATGGACATAAATTCTTATATCAGTATTTTAGTTCAGTGGTGTAATCAGAATTTTATTGTTATTGTCCATTTTGTATTTTCTAATATATTATTCTCATTTGTTATGATTTCATTCTTTAATGTAAAGTAATGCCTTTAATATTTATTTGAATTGATTATTTTCCTTTTGAATTCATTTTGATTTCAATCTCTTTTTTTCAAGTTCAATTGATTAGCACATTTATTATATGATTTTCTTCAATGTAGATATTACAGTAATTGTAGTATTTTTTTTTCATTTAAGTAAGCGTTCATTGTCTATTTCTCAGTTTTGATTTTAACATTTATTTATTTATTTTTTACATCGAGGCATTAATTCGTAATCATTTTGCAAATTTGCAGCTATAAATTACGGTCTAAAATTAAAATTTAATGGCATATTCAAGACCATATTTCAAAAAATTAATTTCTAGTGTTTGACTTTAGGATTATTTGAAATGTTAATATTTTAGCACTCTTAATATAGTAACATGTTATAAGTTATCAATTTTGAGTTTCAATGTTTTTTTTAAGGAAAAATTTTAATTTACCTCCAGTTAAAAAAAAATGCAGCAGTTTAATTTTTTAATTGAGTTTTTGATGAAATATAATTTTATTCATTTTGTTGATTTCAAATGACATTTTTAAATTTATAAAGTTTTTTTTTTTTTTATAGAGCATTTCCTTTTCTTTCTTTCTTTTTTTTTACATTAGCAAAAAAAGACATTCAAGCAAGTATCTCTCCTGAGATTGAGTCTATTTTGCATAGACTATGACAAACATCTTTCTTTAATAAATAGTAATCATGCATGGGTTCGTGTTGTGCAATTGTTTAAACTACAGATGGGGCGTGGTAGGAGGCTTCATCTCGGTGGGAGGCATTTCTTGTCTTGTATTGGAAAATTGCTGTCGTTGTCCCCCCACTCAAATGGAATTAGAAATGATTCAGGCACAGCAGAGCTGTGAACAATGCGACAAAGCATGACTGTCTCTCACCTACTTTCTCTCCCTCCTGTTTTCTTGCCTCCCCTTCTCCTGCTGTCTGTCGGTCTGTCTCACACCCACTGTCTCTCTCTTGCTCTCTTGCTCAGGCACTCAGAATAAAGATTCCAGAGAAAGTTTGACTTTCGATGGAGAGGAAAAAGAGGTGAGTTGTTCATTTTTATTTATTTATTTTTTTGATAAACCATTCATGTGTGACTCACACTGTGTCAAACAGGACTTGATGGAAATGTGTGTAAATTTTACCTCCTAGCTGACCAACAAAAAGTACACCTACACATTGTCCAACACGGGCTGTTACAAAAATGATTTACCTTTTTAATGAAGAGAATGGTTATTATTTAACATTTTATTTGGGGGAGACCGATAAAGGAGGTTTCTATATCCATCCATCCATCCATCATCTTCTGGGGTCAGGTCATGGGTGAGCAGCTATTGTAGGGAACCCCATAAGTTTTGCCAGCTATTTTTTCCAGCTCATCCGTGTGATTCTGAGGCATTCCCAGGCCATTTGGCAGACAGTCTCTCAGTGTGTCCTTGGTTGCCTCCGAGAGATGCCCTGAACAGCTCACCAGAGAGGGGTCCAGTAAGCATTCTAAGTAGAGGACTGAGACACCTTATCTGTCTCAGCGTGATGCGGATGAGCAGTTGCTTGTACCCAGGATTTTGATCTTTTGGTCACCATAGGTGAGGGAGGGGAATGTAGATTGATTGGTAAATCTAGAGTTTTGGCTCAGCTCTTTGTTCACCAAGACAGACCGATATGGAGTCCACGTTCCAAGCCAATTTTGGCAAAACAATTTTTCTTTAGCATTTTTCGCAGGAATGACTCACAAAGTTCTTTTCATAGTTATGCGTTTATTGAATGCAAGGAAAAAGAAATCCCAAATCAAAGTGATAATAGTGAAACACATGAAGTGTGCTGTACTTTGACAAGCTCTTGTAACTGACATGTTAATAAGAATCCTTGGAACTGTTTTAAATTGTGAAATGCTTTCAATCCCTGTTTAAATGTTATACCAAAATCACAAATTACAAATACTCACGTAATAGCCAGCTGACCAAAGTAGCAACAGTGTGAATAGGATATATATAACTGTATGTATAACTCTGTGCTGTTATAATGATTGACGTGGAGCATTCCTATAATGAAATGGAAAACAAGGCCTGAAAAGCTCACTGATGATGGTACAGTCAGACACTGCAGAAAGACCGGACTCAGCAAAAGCATAGCACCATAGAAGAATGAATACATGGGGACAAATGTGTTATTTATTCAAGTTCAACAACTGGTCAAGTAAATCAATGCTTGGAAAGACGCTCATAAGAACATTCAAGAGCGTTCAGTTGCACGCAGCGTTGCATTGCCATACGTATTGATTTCCCGGAGTGTAGCAAATAAAGTAGCCTTTTATCAAGGCTTCTAACGTTGCCAGCTGATTGATGGCGACACATGTAATTTTGGGGCAATTTGATACAGCCGCAGAAGAACAGGGAGTCGGACACGCACAGATGGTCCGAGATAGAGGGGGCAGCTGAACGATCTTATTTGCGCTCGGGGATAGGGTTGTCTAAGCACGGTTAGATGGATTGGCAGATGAAGTGTCTTGCAAGACTCCAGATTACTGCCGAAAAGGATAGAGGGAGGAAAATTCAGGAGAAATGTGATAGTGTGGTCGGTAATTCCACCGCCACTACAGTTATTTACAAGTTACAACCATGCTGGTTTCCAACAGTCTAATGGTTTAACTTTGTGAACCGTGTTACTGTATAAGGAACGCATTAGTAGCATTTGCCTTCATTTCAATAAGAAAAGATGATTTGATATTATTTATAAGATATTTTGAGCGTGGTCACGGAACAAATTAAATTAGTAACAATGCACTCATAATCAGCTATAAATTATACTTGACTTCATGAGTTGACATTGGCAGTAATAGACTCAGACTTAGATTTGACTTGAAGATAAATAAGTAAAGTTATTGAGAAATTACTTTGGTAATACTACTCAAACACTATTAAGACCAAAATGGATTTTATGAACTATTAAACTATTTTATAAAGTATTAAGTTATTTTATCAACTATTAAACGCAAAACTGACAGTAGTATAATGTCAGTTTGATTTTAGTTTCTTTGTCAATGTAGTCGTAGATGTCTGTTCTTCTTCAACTGAAATTTCTTTTAGGAACGGTCAATATAGATATAGTAAATATTGTCATGTCAAATAGTGTGATTAAGCACCTCGCCATCTCTCTACCCCCAATCAGGCACGGAACAGCCGAGACATGGGGAAGTCGCCCTCCAGCCTTGGCTTGGCCGACTTCGACCTGCTGCGGGTGATTGGCCGAGGCAGCTACGCCAAAGTGCTGCTGGTGCAACTGAAAAAGACTGAGCGCATATACGCCATGAAGGTGGTCAAGAAGGAGCTGGTCAACGATGACGAGGTGAGCCACAGCGTCCATCAGCTAGCATCAAACTCGAAATATGTTATGATGGGTTTTCTTTCCGGAAAGTATGTTAAATAATTAGTTTCCGATCTGTCTAAACAAGCTAGCCCAGGCCACCTAAACGCTATGTAATGTTTTTAATATTTGTATTATTTATTTACCATATGGTATGATATGATTGATTTTCCTCTGTTGTCGCTGGCGCTTTTGTGTTGATGCCTGAGTCACGTGCGATTTGAATTACTGTTATATTACTGTAAACCATTAGGTCTGATGTATCACTTGAAATGTCTAGGGAAATAGACCATCAGAAGGAACTGAGCATTGGCATCAGATGAGAATTAGACATTTGGACCAGTTGTGTCAATCCAGCTTTAATGTACTGTTTGAGAAGGAAAAAGCAAACCCACTTAAAGTCAGTGTGCAAGTGAGACACCTAAGAAGACAAAGCCGTCATCTAATCGGATGTGAGGCCAAATTAACAGTCCAATATAGTCGTCTTGGTGTGTGTGTTTGTGTAATGAATGCAATTAGCACAACCTGTGGGCGCTGTTATTTATAGCACAACAGACAGGCACGCTTTAACATACATCTCAGCTATCTTGTCAAATGCGCTGACCCCGTCGGGACCTCAGAGAAGGTGTGGATTAACCACGGTGTCTTCAGGAATCGATCGATTGCACACGCTGTGCGAGAGGCGAGTAGTTAGCCTTGATTCGACGCACTTAGCGCGATTGACAAATTGATATGCAGCGGCTGGCCAATGGCCGAGTGTTCTATTGTCGCTGGGCCTCATCAGCGTCGTGTCCAGATGTATGATGGGCACTTCTGGCTCAGCCCTTTCCTCCTGCCGTCGCCCACGCAAGTCAATGGCGCACGCTGCTAAGTCAGCTCTTCAGCACTTCAACACAATGTCACAATAACCTTTCATTGGCACGTTGGTGCATGTGTGCCCCCCACCTTCCTTCTTCCAGGACATTGACTGGGTCCAGACGGAAAAACATGTTTTTGAGCAAGCATCCAATCATCCCTTCCTGGTGGGCCTGCACTCCTGCTTCCAGACAGAAAGCAGGTATGAGCGACTCTGGGAAAGTGATTTCCCGTACTATTTTCACGATATTTAAAAGCAGTCTCAATTATGGGTGCTATTTCTGTATTTAACACACATAAGGCGCACCGTACTATTGGGCGGAAGCGCAGTTAAACATACGCTAGCTCAAAACATGGTAGCATGCTTTTACGCTAAAACATACAAACAACAGACTAGCGTATGTTTTTCAAAAGGCAGCGGAGCAAAACTGAGTTTGGTTGTACTTTTTTGAACCATCTGGTCTCTTTACGTACACCTCACCCAGCCACTCTTGCATTTTGCCCTCGTCCATCCAGCCATTTTGATTGGCCTTAACAATAACTCCGATGTTTCTTTAGGCAGCGTCTTCCTCTAAAAAATCACTGTCGGTGGCAATTTCTGTCCATTAGCATGGAAACCATACACAACACTAAACGCAGAGTTCTCGTGCACTGTTGTGCGTATCGCTACCGTGCTGGTTTTCTCGACAGTGTGGTTCACCGGGATGTCGAAAGTGAGCGGCACCTCGTCCATGTTGGTGATATGGCTGGGCTGGATGTGCTTTTCGCCAATCTGTTTTCTCCCCCAAGCTATATTGCCCTCGGTCGAATGGTAACTGTAGAAACGCTTCTCCTAGCTGTTCTTTGATCATGAATCCACCTCACCTTGTTTCCACGGAAACTCAGCTTTGTCTTCTGCACTTGGTGAAGCTTGTTTTCCTGCTTCCTCCACTTGCAAGCCATGGATTCGTTGATCTTGAATTCTCTCGACTTCCATGTTCTTCCACGTAACTGATAGCTTGCAGTTTTAACTATGTTTCGTCAGCATGTCTCTTCGTCGGTGCCATTTCGGGCGCCTTTAACCAAACCGATATTTTTGCTCAATGCACATACTGGCACTAAATACTATGGGGGCGTGTCTTGAGCGTCCGCATGCCGTCATCTTTCAGTTGACTCTTTAGTGTTCTCATCATGCCTGTCCTCAGCCAGGTCTGCCCTTCATGTAAATAAGTAACGTGTCGACGGGAAATACTCCCACACAACCATTCAAGTGGAGTGCTTACCGAAGTCGCCCGACACTATTTACAGATTTTGGACCTTGGTGCACATATAAGGCGCACCTCACTTTTAGGCGCACTGTCGATTTTTGAGAAAATTTAAGACTTTAAAGTGCGCCTTACAGTCGTGAAAATACGGTATGTTTTTAAAATGCAAGTAGGAATGCCCTTCATTGTTTAGAGAGGACTAAAATAGAATTAGCTTTATATTTCTAATTAAACCCGAATTTAATGATTAGATAAATTCGATTTTTTTCTTTTCTAAGAAAGATCGGAAATATTATCCAGTGTGGACGACCTCGAACGTTTTATTGACGATCATTTTTATAGCTGCGCGATGGATGAGCCGGCGGCCAGTCGGGATAATCCTTCGAAAAAAAAAAGGAAAAATGACTCGTCAACAGACACGGACGATTTAGCAACCGCCGACGTATCGGTGAGTATGCTGGATTCCATAAATAAAAAACTTGACGTCCTCTGTCTTATCCGCGAGGACGTCAAAGAATTAAAGGCAAGTTTGGAATTCGTTAGCCAACAGGTAAGCGATCTCCAATGCGATAACTCCGAGCTACGCTCCTCTCTCGTCGCTGTCACAGCCGAGTTGGAGACGATTAAAAAGGAAAATAAAATGCTAAAGGAAACGGTCTTAGATGTTCAATCCCGTAGTATGCGGGAAAATCTAATATTCTCAGGTATATCCGAAAATTCTCCAGATAATCCAGAGGGTGAGATAAAAAAATTCATGACATCATCGCTAAAGATCCCACAGGAGACGGTAAATATCATCTCTTTTCACCGTGTACACCGGCTCGGAGCTCGTAAGGGCAATAAGCCCCGTCCTATTATTGCTAAGTTCGAACATTTTAAACATAAAGAATTGGTAAAAAGTAAAGGACGGGAGCTCAAAGGGACATCTTTCGGGATGAATGATCAATTCCCAAGAGAGATAAACGAGCGGCGAAAAGTACTGTTTCCTATCATGAAACAAAATAGACAGGAGGGTAAACGGACTTCGATGGTCGTTGATAAATTATATATCGACGGCCAGCTATTCCGAAACCCAACCTCGACCCCTTGGCTGTTCTAACTGACAATTGGTAGAGCCGAGCATTGTGTGATTATTTGACGTAGGTATATGTATATGTATGTGTATGTATATGTGTATATATGTATATATATGTATATGTATATGTATGTATATGTATGGATAATGGGTTACGAAATAGAATATGAATTTATATTATGCATAGGCTATATAGTAATAATAATAATAATAATAATAATATAGAAATATATTCTTAAAAAAATAAATTAATAATAATAATAATAATCTCGCTTAGGTCACCATTTACTGGTGTATTGTTATGTTGAATCCCCCACAGATTTCCTTCACACTCACTTCCCCCCACGTTTCTTCACTATTATACTTATCTACTTGCTATCTCTCTCTTTATATAAATTATATAAATTGCCTAATTACTCTTTTGCTATCCTACAATATGTTAATATTAATAAGCAGCTTATATAGATGTATACATAAGACTGAGTCTATATTGCTCGTATGCAGAAATTAGTTCTGGTCTCCTGGAATGTGTGTGGCGCTCGCTCCCAGGCAAAAAGAATAAAAATTTTAGACCATCTCTCAAAATTTAAGGCAGATATTTGTCTCCTACAAGAAACCCACTTACAAAAATCAGAAGAAAAATTATTTATAGATAAAAATTTTAGTCAAGTTTACTCTGCCTCCTATAATAGTAGACAAAGAGGTGTCTCTATACTTATACATAAGAATTTATTCTTTACTCTAAATAATATAGTAACAGATTTAGAGGGCCGATATATTATTATCCAGGTAACTATATTTAATAAAGTATATACAATTGGTAATTTATATGCCCCAAATAATGATGACCCTGATTTTTTCCATGAATTTTTCTCTCGGTTACTCGATTTAGCAACAAATTCTACTATTATTATTGGAGGTGATTTTAACACGGTCTTGAACCCGTTAATAGATCGTTCTAATAATACGATATATACAAGGCGATTACGATCCGCTAAAGTAATAGATGAATATATGGAGGATTTTGGCCTCAGCGATGGCTGGAGACTTCAAAACCCAACTAAGAAGGAATTTACTTTCTTCTCTGCTGTGCACCGATCATTCTCAAGAATTGATTTTTTCCTTACAAATAATTCTATTGTTGATAAAACTGCTATAAAAATACATTCTATAATTATAAGTGATCATGCACCAGTCTCCCTCACTCTACAAATTGACTCTACCTTTAAACCTCCCCCGATATGGCGTTTTAACATCTCATTACTGAAAGACGTAGAGTTTGATAAAATTATTAGAAGGGAGTGGGCAGATTTTTTGGAAATAAATGACTCTCCAAATATATCTCCATCTCTTCTCTGGGAAGCAGGGAAAGCGGTAATTAGAGGGAAAATTATATCATATTCAACTTATAAAAAGAAACAGGATCAAAAATTAGAAAAATACCTGGAAGATAAAATTAAACAACTAACGGATGAATATGCATTAAACCCAAATAATCAAATATGGATAGAACTACAGAATATAAAAATACAGTTAGATAACATGTTATCTAAAAAGACAGAGTTTATAATACAACAGTTGAGATATAATAATTTTGAACATAATAATAAATCAGGTAAATTCCTGGCAAATCAACTTCAACGGAATCGGGAAAAATCTCTTATAACGGCTATTAAAGATATAAATGGTGAATGCACACAATCACCAGAAGAAATTAACCATATTTTTTATAACTATTATCGAAATCTATACACAGAAATTAATAGACCTAACCCTGAATATATTGAGGAATTCCTAAACAGCTTAAATATACCTCAGTTATCTATTGAACATAAAGATATTCTCGATACCCCGCTTACTATAGATGAGTTGTATCGTGCTTTAGACAGTATGCCTAATGGCAGAGCACCTGGTCCAGACGGCTTTCCGGCTATATTTTTTAAACATTTCTGGTTAATGTTTGCTCCATTATTTCTAAGAGTAGTAACTGAAATTAAAAGTAAAGGTGATATACGTCAAGATATGAATATAGCAGCAATTAAACTTTTATTAAAGCCAGAAAAAGACCCTACCCTCCCGTCAAGTTACCGACCGATATCACTAATTAATACCGATATTAAAATTATCGCTAAGGCCTTGGCATCTCGATTAGAGACGGTAATCTCGACAATTATTCATAGTGATCAAACAGGTTTTATTAAAGGTCGTCATTCTACTAATAATATTAGGAGACTCTTTAACTTGATTAGTATGTCACAGCGGTATGATAAAAAGGCAGTTGTTATTTCGCTGGATGCAGAAAAAGCATTCGATAAAGTTAACTGGTCCTTCCTCTTTGCTGTCTTAAATAAATTCGGCTTCGGGGAGTCATTCATTCAATGGGTCTCAATATTATATGATTCTCCTAAAGCTACAGTTACTACTAATGGGATTACATCACAGAGTTTTACTTTACAAAGGGGAACAAGACAAGGGTGCCCAATTTCTCCTTTATTATTTGCTATATTTATTGAGCCGCTTGCATTAGCTATACGTCAGGATAGACGGATCCAAGGAATCCACTCCGGGACAATAGAACATAAAATTAATCTATATGCCGATGATATATTACTCTATTTAGAAGAACCTGCTATCTCGCTAGGGGAAGCATTTAAATTAATAACTAAATTCTCTCACTTATCAGATTACTCTATTAACTGGACAAAATCAACATTATTACCTATTACAGAAAATTCATGGAATCCTACAAGTCAGGATCCACACTACTCCTTTCCTACAGGTAATTTAAAATACTTAGGTGTTAAAATTTCACCTAAGTTAACTGAATTAACTTCTTTAAATTTTTCACCATTATTGGATAGTATCCGTAGTGACCTGGAACGCTGGAATAATCTTCCGATCTCTTTAATAGGACGGATAGCTACTATAAAAATGAAAGTTTTACCAAAGATTAATTATTTATTTTCAATGATTCCATTTAAACCTACGTCTAACTGGTTCCAATCGCTGGACTCTGCTATCATAAAATTCTATTGGAATAAAAAAAAAGCCAAAATTAGTCTATCTACTCTTCAGGAAAGTAAATCTAAAGGAGGTTTAGAGGCACCAAACTTTATGTACTATTATCTAGCTAATCAACTACAATATCTTGTGCTATGGACACAACCCAACAGAGATACTAACTGTTGGTTGGAATTGGAGCAGAAGGATTGTAATAATCTTAGACTGTCAGATTTACTCTTTATTACAAAATCAATAAGACGACATAATTGTTTTAAAAACCCAATGATAGCCGCCACCCTGACTGCCTGGTGGAAGGCATTAGAAATTACAAACTCCCAATTGGCGCCCTGTGGGCTCTCTCCCATTTGGCATAACCCCGACTTTCAACTTAATAATCAGTCGTTCCATTTAAGCCTATGGGAGCAGAAAGGAATTACACACCTTCATCATCTTTTCTCAGATAATAAGTTTATATCGTATACAAACTTGGTCCAGAAATATGAAATAAAAAAGGGAAATTTCTTACATTATCTGCAAGTTAAAAATATGGTTAAGAAACAAATCCCAACACTTCAAGATACGCTCCAACTGCCTGTCTTAGCTAAAGATATTATAAAGCTTTCTCCAACAACAATAAAGAAAATATCAAAAATATATAAGTTATTTTTATACACAAATAAAACGTATTTACCGACTTTAAAATGGGAAAAAGACTTGTCTATAGTTCCGGAACCAGACTTTTGGACCCAAATCTGTGAAAATGTATTTAAAATGACCAAACAGACAAATTTGCAACTTATCCAATATAAGATACTTCATAGAACATATATTACACAATATATGATGAAAAAAATGGGACTCTCTGACTCCGACATTTGTCTCCAGTGCTCACAAAACACTGCCGATACTTATCTTCATGCTTTATGGTCATGTACTCCAGTGCTGCATTTCTGGACTAAAATCTTGGAAAAGCTCGCTGATATATTAAACTGTAGGCTTCCTTTATCTCCAAGACTGTGTTTACTAGGTGACTTAACAATAACTGAGCGACCATGTAAACAATCTCAATCTATATTTATAGCCCTTACTATTGCTAAAAAAATAATCCTTGTCAATTGGAAAAATAAACAATCTCTAAATATCGACCACTGGTTAAACTTACTAATAAATTATATCTCAATGGAAAAAATCTCTGCCTTAAATAAAAATCAAGTATCAAGATTTAAACAAATATGGTCTATGTACATAGAATATTTTAATCTCAATTTGGCAACTTAATCCTGCCAAGATTCTGCCTGTTAACGAGAGCCACCACATCGTTACAACTTCTGTTTTCGCTGCTCCTGTATTTGGTATTTTGTATCTGATTGTTTTTATTTTTATATAGTCAGGAACCTAGTTGCTGCTAGTGGGCTCGAGCATACCACACTATACGACACTATACTCAATAACTCCTTAAGATCTATTTCTAGTGGGCACTAAGCATCAACACTTGGTGTTACTGCATGCTAATTAGTCAATTTTCTTGACGCCGTCCCCTGTGGTCGGGCGGGGGTGGTTCTGCCCCCCCCCCCGTTGTCTGCTCGGTGGCGGTTGCGTCTTGGCCGCTCCCTGGGCCCCCTGTGGGGTGCGGTGTTGGGGTGCTTCCCCTGGTGCCCGGGGCGGTGCCGTCCCGGCGCGGTCCGCTGCTCCGTGCCCGGCGGCGCGGTTCGGGGTGGGTGGGCCTCCGGTGTGCCCCGTGGTTCCCTCTCCCCTCCCCCTTCCTCCCCCCCGTCGCCTCTCCCTCCTCGCCTCCTCCCGCCCATCCTCCTCTGCCTCCCGGTCCCTTTTCCCTTGTCGCCCTCCCTCCTCCTCTCCCCCCCCGCCTCCTGCCCTGCAGCCGCCCTTTCGCCTTCTTGTCGTCTTCTCCCCGCTTCCCCCGCCCCCCCCCCCCCTTCCCTGTCTGCCCTGCGGCCCCTCCCCCTCCCTCTCCCTGGGCCTGGGGCTCCCTCCCCGGCCCGGGCGTCGGGCTCCGGGGGCCGGGCGAGGGTTTGGGGCCTGCCCCGCTCCGGTATAACTCCTGGTGCCCCGGGCGGGCCCCGGTGGCTGGTGGGCTGTCCGGTAGCCCTGCTGCGCTGGCTGTCCGCCCATTGTGGTGCCGGGTGGATGAGGTGGGGGGCGGCAGGGGGTGGGGGTGCTGGGGGGCGGGCGTGCCACCTACACCCGCCGGGTTGGGTGAGGCCCCGCTGGTCGCTCCTCTTACTCACTTCACTAGCTTGCACTATACACTTTGTAAATATACACATAGGGCACACAACACATTTCTTGGTGGGGTGGGGAAGGGTGGAAACACCGTCTTCACCCTTCAACTCCCCTCCAATTTTAATGCACCTCACGTCCAAGGGGAGGGGTGAGTTGGGGCGGGGAGCCATCAGAGGGGATGGACTGCAGTGCCTGGCAGCGCTGTGGTCCCCCCCATTTGTGTCCCTGCCCCACCACTTTGTCCCTCCATTCCCTTTTTTAATGCACCACACATATACATATTCATTTTTTGGGGGGGGATACGGGTGTGTCGGAGTAGGGGAAATTTTTTCCCTCTGCTCCGACTCACCTGCTCCCAATTTTAATGCACCACACGCACACACTTGTATATACACTGGGTGGGGCCACATTCACGGTGTAAGGGTAGAGCTCGCCAGTCGGCGAGCTGGCGGACTCAGTAACAGGGTTAGGTGTCACTTGTACTCTGGCGTGACGACCGGGGCCTCTCCCCACCGGGCTCGGTGTTCTGGTGTCCCGCCTTCTCCCCTGGTGCTTCCTCCTCTGCTTCCCCCCTCCCGCCGCGGTGCAAATCTCGCGCGGCTGGAGGTGGGGTGGGCACATCTTCCCTCTCTGCGCTGCTGCCCGGTGCCGGTTTCCGGGGGGGGGTGGGGGGTTCTCGCGGGGGGCCGGGTTCGCGGGGGGGGGGGGTGGCGGCCGTCGGGGGGGGGGGGGGCGGCTTGTTTGGGGGGGGGGTGGAGGTATGGGTGGGTGGGGGGTTGGGTGCTGGGGGTCGGGGTGTGTTCGGGGGTTTGGGGGTCGGGGGTGGTGGGGCCTGGGTCGTGGTGGATGGCGGGTTTGGGTGGGGTGCGGGGGGGTCGTGGGGGGATGGGGGCTGGGGACCGGTGGGGCGCTGTGGGGGCCCGCTGGGCCTCGTTCTGCGGCCTTGGGCTCGGGGGTGTGGGCCGGGGCTGGGGCGGGGGTGTTCCGGGTGTCTGGGTCGGCTCGCTGACCGGTGTCCGCTCGGGTGGCTTGGGGGTGGCCTTGGTGCTGCCGCGGCCTGGGGATTCCGGGGGGGGGGGGGGGGGGGGTGCTCGCTTTGCTGGACCGCGGTTGACGGCTTCTCTCTTTGGTGGTGGTCCTTATGCATGCCAGATCCGTCGCACCAGCATCTACTGAAACTCAACAGAAGTACCCTCTCCCTCCCACAGCCCCTTGAATCAGTTGGTGCTGGTGTCTGTGGTTCTCACTTTTCTTTATCTATCCTTCCCTCCTTCCTCTCTTTAGTTTTTCCTCTGGTCACTTGAGATCTTAATTTATTAGAAGTATGAGGTTTCTGGGGTTGGCATAAGACTCCGGTTTTGTAACCACGCAGGAGGGGTCTTGTTGGTGCTGGACTTCACTTTGATGGATTGGATGTACTGGCTTCTATTGATCTCACTCTGCCTTATCGATCCTTCCCTCCTTCCTCTCTTTAGTTTTTCCTCTGGGCTCTTGAGATCTCGCTAAATTTGCTGGAATTTAGAGGCTTCTGGGGTTGGCGTAAGACTTTGATTTTGTAATCATGGGGAAGGCAGGAAGTGTTTGGTCGGTGCTGGATGTCACTTTGATTTACCTTTCTTTTCTCTTTATTTCTTTTTTTTCTGACCTTTTCTCTGGTCTCCTGACCATTTAAATCTCACGACTCTGGCAAGATTCTGAAGTACCTGGTTAAGGCGAAGGGTAATGGGATATTTATAAGGTTTTAGGTGA
The DNA here is from genome assembly GCF_051991245.1 of Festucalex cinctus. Taxonomy (NCBI): domain Eukaryota; kingdom Metazoa; phylum Chordata; class Actinopteri; order Syngnathiformes; family Syngnathidae; genus Festucalex; species Festucalex cinctus. The sequence goes on along the minus strand of NC_135411.1, from coordinate 21,679,790 downwards.
ATGAATGAGTATAAATTTATACATATTTGCACGCACGCACACGCACGCACGCAAACGCACGCAAACGCACACACGCAAACGCACGCACGCAAACGCACGCACACATACACACACACAAAAAAAAAAAAAAAAAAAAAAGGAAAAGAGCAATGATGACAAGACGTTGAATCGGTAAGACTACCGAATGAACAATTCTGAGCTCTTAAAAAAAAAAAAAAAAAAAAAAAAAAAAAAAAAAAAAAAAAAAAAAAAAAAAGAGAGGACTAACCATCGTTACAAAATAGCAAAAATCATTATTTTCAATGAGTATACAAGGTTAATGGTCACATTGATTGAGGAAAAATTGAAATGGTTGATGTTGGCTTCATTTGTTGCAGTGAAAACAAGGGCATGTAGACTTTTTATATCCTCCGTTACCTGCCTAGTATGGATGGATTGGGTGCATTAAATAATTTGATGTCACCCCTTCCACCACTCGCAGCCAATTTGGGGTCAAAGTATTAGTCATTTTTGTGAATTGCTTCAATATGCTGTCACATAGCAAAGAATGAATGTAATATTCCCTTTCCAGACTCTTCTTTGTTATTGAATATGTGAATGGCGGTGACCTCATGTTCCACATGCAGAGACAACGGAAGCTTCCAGAAGAGCACGCCAGGTAGGCTCGCCCAAGGATTGTTTGGAGTTTGGTGGCCTCTCCTTCATTTTGTGGGTTTAAATGTTTTTTTTTTCCACAGATTCTATTCTGCTGAGATCAGTCTGGCGCTTAACTACCTCCATGAACGCGGAATCATCTACAGAGATCTCAAACTAGACAATGTGCTGCTCGACTCTGAGGGACACATCAAACTCACAGACTACGGCATGTGCAAGGTACACACGTGTATGTGTTTCTGTGTGTTTATCCAAATTTGTGTTTCTCCATGCGAGTGTCTGTGCATGTGCACATTCAAAAATAATGTAAGCTGCTGCCAAATTTGTTGATGTGTTTTTGTTCAGGAGGGCTTAAGACCTGGCGATACGACGAGCACTTTTTGTGGCACCCCTAACTACATTGCTCCTGAAATACTTCGAGGAGAAGATTACGGTGGGAATCATAAATAACACACTGCAACTAACACGTTCAGTTTCCCAAGTTACTTTTTTGCCTTAAAGCCCTTCTATAAATATAACATCTTGTGTGTAAAAAATAATCAATATTACTGCAAGCCATACAAGCAAAAACAACAAACAGAATCAACCAAGCTAAAAACAAGTCTGTCATCTTACTGTGTTGTGCGACATAGGTGGAATGACAAATCTTCATAAAATTCCAATAGAAAAAAAAAAATCAACGTAAATTAAAGGGACTAAAAATACCATTTTCTGCATCACTATAGTGTCAGGACAGTACAAATATGCTGCTTTTCCATCGCACCGCACGCTACCACACCACACCGCACCCGTCCTTTTTCCATTACAACTGGCTTACGGCAGGAAGGGGGCGGCAACATTTGAACTAGGGGTGGGACAAAAAAACGATTCGACCGAACCATCGTTCGTCAAGGGGAGCTAAACGACCGTATCGGTAGCAGACTTGTCAACCGATACAAAATCCGCCGGGAATCCTTAGATACATCGCTTGTAAAGCTCTGGACCGGATATCGCCTGGCCGTGAATCGGTTGCGAGTGAGACTTTATAGTTTTCATAACAATAGCAAGAGTTCTGCACCGTCGACTTGTTTTGTTTACGTTTCAGTAGCAGCACTATTCAAGCTACTTCCGTGTTTACAGAGAACTAGCAAAGTTGTGCTCAGAGACGCTTCATTCCCCGGATGTTGTAAACATAATGCAAAGACGTTACGCACCTTTTTTTTTTTTTTGGCACACCGTCAACGCCGGGCTCGCGACACGGCGCGCGCGCGTGCGCGCGCACAACGAGTGACAACATCAGCTGAAGACAGTAGCAGAAGCCAGTGCCATACATCTCGGTATTTCCCATTGCTATCGAGTCATCTCGGTGCACTTGTATGTCCCGGGCCGGCGTTGGTACTGCGCGCGAGCCAAAAGAACAACTCCGTGACGATCCAATGCAGGGATTCAAACGACACAGGTATGCTCCACAGCCAACACACCAGCTAAGCTGAAAGCACACTGCAAGTATCTCATTTCTCAGTTTGTGGCGCCCTGTCAATGTACACAACTAGTATGAGCAGCAGATAGGAGAACCGAGACGTGCCCGCAATTACGTCATCAAACTCAAAATGAACGACAGCCCAAAAAAACAACAACAACAAAAACATGAATAGTTGTGATTCTGTGGTCAGCATCGTGTCTCAGATTAAAAAAAATGTCATACATTAACCAAAAAGAAAAACAAAAATTGTTAAAAACAAAAGTTGTTGATAAAAAGGGAAGGGCACTTTTGGAAATATTTTTGGATATATTACGTGGTTAAAATGTGTTTGATAGATTTATTGTTCCATAAGGTGGCTTCATATTTCTTTTGGCTGGACGGTAGTTTTATTTCATGTCTTAAATTTACGTTTCTGGAATACTTCACACTGTGCACATATTCTGTTTAATTGTGTTGGTGTCTTTTTAAAGGTTAAATATTTATATTTCAAATTTAATTATCAGCCTTTTGTTTTCCTGATCCTTATTTTGAATTAAAAAAAAAACCCCAAAAAAACAATTATAACTGTCAATAGACTAATACATATTTAAACTGATACATTTTTCAGTCATATCGCCCAGCCCTTTGTTGCGGCCTATTTAAATAATTGATTCAATATATAAAAATATAGAAGACATTTATGTTGTTGTTTTTTTAACACATTTGTAGATACTGTAAAAATTTGTGGTGTTTTAAGATTAATGTATACAAGCAACAAATGTCACTAAGTTTTGAATATTGAAATGAATCGTATCGTATCGTTTCCAAACTTTATCGAACCGTTCTGTTCTGAAAGATAATCGTTTTTCAATCGAATCGCAACCTGTGTATCAAGATACATATCGAATCGGCTTCATGTCAGAGATTCCCACCCTTAATTTGAACCATCCAAGCCAAGCTTGCACTCCCGCAGTGCATGCGGATCTGAGATAACATTTCACAAGTGGCAAGTCGCGGCAACATTGAATCATATTTACGATTTAATATGGACCACCATGGATGAAATATTGCGATTCACGACCGGCGTGCGAAGCTATTTCTGAATGGAGAGCTCTGCCACTAGAACGCTCATTCAAGTGAATGGGAACAAACAACCAGGCAGCGTTGTGCACTCGCAATGTTTTTTAAAACAACAAACATTACATATCCATCCACAAGTACCTTTTAAATTGTAAATATAGTTCAGTGTTGTTGTAAAACATTATTATATTTATACTGTATTATTCTGACTTTGTCAAAGACCGATGGGCGCCTCTGCCTCTTCTCGCTTAAATCAAGGAAATAGGTGTGTTCCACGGCATTGCTTGCGGCGTTGTTGTCGGCCAATCAGATGACAGGTGATGTCACGGCCCCGCTAGTCCCCCGACGACCGGCACAGCAGAACCAGTGCCGAAAGGGTTCTAAACAGCGGTAACAACAGAACAGCTTGGCCCCGAAAATGTCCCGTGGAGACACTAACATCCGGGGACAAAAAAAATGCCGCTTCGGTGTGGAACCGGTACGGTGGAAAAGCGCCAATAGTTATCATAGCAACAAGAACCTTACTTCTTGAGTGCCTTCATTTTGTATACAGTACATACTTTCTTTTTTGCTTTGTTAAAAATGTAGTGTCGATTTAGCTAGAACTTCCTACTTTTTTTTTTAATATCATATTGCTGCAAATGGCTAGTAAGGGTTTAAAGGGTAACACCAACCACATTGATGTGAATTGTTAATCCCATCGGGCTATGGAGTTTCCCATTATATGCTAGCAGCTGACAAACATGAAGCCTCTTTTTTTTTTTTTTAAAGCATATTTAATCATTATACAGTATTTGCCAAACTGCCACTTGTTGTAATGTGAGATTAGTCACCCGCCTATATACAGCACTCCTTTCTCAAGTTTGCGCTTACAAATCAAAGCAAAAAATCAGCCAACTGATGGCTCCTATCTTCAAAAACTTGTTAGCTGGCTTACTCTTATCTCATAGCACTGCTGTACTGTCATTCCAGCAAGATGTTTGCTTTGAGGGACTATTAAAATGATGTTTTTAAATTCAATACATAAGGGTGTTTAATTCAATTGCAGATGTAGGGTGACTTCTATTATAAGCCTTTTTTAAATTTTTTTTATAGATACTAAAATTATAATGAGTACAAATTACATTGGTAATTTGAATCCTCCCTAACACAGAACACACAGTTTTCTGTGTTAGTTGCGTCACTGGAGTTCAACAACAGTGTAGAGGTTGGAAAGTCAAGCGTGACCATCGGTATAATGTTCACATGTCTGCGTGCGTGCGTGCGTGCGAGTGAGTGAGTATGTGTATATGACTGCATCATATTCCTTAGTACGCACAGGCAATATTCCCATTGGGCCAATCCAATCAATTTTACTGTACTACAGTACTCCAACGAGAAAATAGACCCACCCCAAATGATTGTGTAAGGAATGTATTTCTGCACAAAATATTTAATACCATTTGCATAAAGCATAGCGTGTGTCTGTGTTTAAAACTCATTCACTGCCAGTCATTATAGAAAATTTTTACATTTCCAATACTCACGTGATATTCCATTCAATAATTATATATAAACCGAATCTACCAAATAACAGAATAGACTCCCTACTTTTTGTCCCGTCCCGTTCTTTTATAATTGACAGCAGAAAAATGTAGGTTTGCCAAAATACAGCCATTTCTCCCATGGACTCTGAAACTGTGTTTATTTCCTATAAAATGGGGCAATGATGTCATCTACCGGTGGTTGGGCATCAGTAAAGTTGTTTCCAAGTTTGATATTTACAGTGGAGCATGCTCAGATTCGCCCCCATTTAGCACCGCTCTAAAAAATACAATTGACAAGTATACTTGTCAAAGGCAGTGAATGAGTTAAATGCATGTTGATTCATTTAAAAAAACAAACAAACTGTGTACTTGAGCGTGTTTGTGGGTGTATCCCTCCCAACCACATACACCCTTAAAAAAAAAAAAAAAAAAAAAAAAAAAGAAGCTTGCAAAGAGTGATCAAATGGTGTGTTATAAGAAATATGAATTCTTGATGGCCGCTCACAGTCCCCCAGGGGTGCATGCATCACACTTTGGGAATCCCTGCTTAACCCAATCTTTCCGCACGGCTGAAGAAAGCCATTTGAATGCATTACTACTTGTAGATTTAGTCAGTGAGAACACATTTAGAAGTACTGTATGATCTTTTCCTTATTGGACAGGTTGCCATAGTAACAGTGAGATCAAGTA